>NC_081759.1:23380986-23610986 GCF_963082965.1 Carassius carassius | reverse complement strand
CAGGTATTTTTAATTATTTCCTTTGGGAGCTGAGAAACTCTCTTGTGCCAGAGACAGCATTGAAAGCAGCAAAAAGTTCAGAAATGCTTCCAAGAAATTAAGAACATAAAAAACAGCAACAAATTTTTGTGATGCAGTTAATGACATTTGTCATGAGATGAGTGATAAAAAAAATGCATTGTGCTAGAGTGTGTGCTGTATTGCTTATATTTTGGATGCTTTGCAGTTATATATACAATAAGTACTTCATTATTTTCACAACATATTTTATTATTTTACACAATTGACTAATACATTACTAATTTTAATATCTGTTTTATCTGATAATTAATGCAAAAGAATAACAATATACCTGCGCTGCTCGGATAATGATTTATGTCAGTCAGATAATGATTTATGCTGCAGATCTTTCACAAAACAAATAAACATTGATAAAAACACACATGAATGCAAACAGCGATCTTTTAATTAATGCAAACCTACCATAATTACATTACGTTTAATTGTACAGTTACAGTTATAAATTATGTTATCAAATAAAGTTAATAAAACATGCTTTATCAGAAATCTCTGTGCGTCTCGTTTGACAGTCAGAAATCTTGATCTTACATAACAGTCAGAACAAAATCAGCTCTTCGAAGATGTAAAGTATTGCATATTTGAGTGGTTTGTGTTTGAAAGAAGAAATCCCTGTGGACTGATTAACCTGATGTCGACGCTGATCCGCATAATCAACAGAAAAATAAAGCAATCTCCGCATTGTATCTTGATGAATTTCCACACAGAAGTACCGTATTTTTCGGACTATAAGTCGCACCTGAGTATAAGTCGCATCAGTCCAAAAATACGTCATGATGAGGAAAAAAACATATATAACTCGCGCTGGACTTTAAGTCGCATTTATTTAGAACCAAGAACCAAGAGAAAACATTACCGTCTACAGCCGCGAGAGGGCACTCTATGCTGCTCAGTGTACAGTAGACTACAGGAGCACTGAGAAGCATAGAGCGCCCTCTCGCGGCTGGAGATGGTAATGTTTTCTATTGGTTCATTTCTCTTGGTTCATTTCTCTCGGTTCATGTCAAATTAATTTTGATAAATAAGTCGCACCTGACTATGAAAACCAACCAAACTATGAAAAAAGTGCGACTTATAGTCCGGAAAATACGGTACGCAAAAATGTAGGGAGAATGTTTCCCTATGTCTTTGATATACCACTATCCGCTGTTAAATTAAAAAATCATTGATTATATACATCTAGCCAAGTTTCGTAAGTTTCCCTTATAGTAAATGCGAGCATCGCAAGACCGGAAGTATGCATACACTCGCATAGCTGAAGCTCACCGGCGCCATCTTGTGCACCGAGCCCATTGTGTGTATACATTGACCATGTGCTGAAAAAACAAACAAAAAAATATCTAGACTAACAATGGGAGATACGCAAGAAATATCTTATCGTATAATTGACAAAAATATTGTGATATCCGAGAATATCGTCTACCTAAGCCCCACCTCCACCACGCCCCGCCCCCGCCAAGACAACATTGCTGACATGCAACATAAACGTACTCGGTTACTAAACGTAACCTCGGTTCTCTCTAGAAGAGCGAACGAGTACTGCGTCTTAGCTAAGACGCTACGGGAAAAGTCTCTTTTCACGAAATACTGAAGCAAAAAATTATCCTTAATTTTGTATTTTTGTAAAGCGCATTTGCAGCAGTACACAGCCATAGGCGAGACGGCTCGCTCGCTCACTGGCTTGTTCTGCGGCAACTGCACAGCCTATCGAGCGCAGGCTGATGCAACATCAGACCAATAAGGGCGCTTCGCGCCCTTCTTGCCACTTCCCGCCGAAACAGCTGTGGCCCAACCTATAAAAGGAGCTCGAAAAGGCTGACTCACCTGATTTATTTCATCGCCGAAGCGAACCAGAGTGAATCGTACGCACGGCAGAGAACGCAGTACTCGTTCGCTCTTCTAGAGAGAACCGAGGTTACGTTTAGTAACCGAGTACGTTCTCTTACGAGAGCTCTCTCGTACTGCGTCTTAGCTAAGACGCTACGGGAACCCGATGTAAAACGCCGTGCGCGCAGGGATCACACACCGATAAACCTGAAGCAACGCCCAGGATATACAGTGCACAGTCACCTGAGGGACTCACAGAGAGTCCGGGACAGAAAAAAGGGGGAAAAACCCTCCGTCCCATATCTAGCAGCATCCGTAGATGCGGCAATATGACATCACACAGCCGAGGCAAGGCCTGACCAATGTGGCAATGCGGGTCTTACGCAATACTGCCCATATAACAGTCGGCAGCGCCTAGCGCTCATGAATTCAGAATTCCCCTCAGGGCCCTGATTCTTCTATACCGACAGCAGCCTTGCTTGCAAGGCGGGAACCTCCAGGTTATAGAACCTGATAAATGTAGACGGCGAGGCCCAACCCGCCGCCATACATATATCCTGCAAGGAGATCCCAGTAGACCACGCCCACGATGAGGCGACGCCTCTTGTGGAGTGTGCTCTGACGCCCAACGGGCACTGAAGGCCCCTGGAAGCGTAAGCTAACGCTATGGCGTCAACTATCCATCTGGATAGAGTCTGTCTCGAAACAGCCATTCCTTTGGAACGTCCACCGAATGAGACAAATAGCTGCTCCGTCTGCCGAAAGGCAGCAGAGCGAGACACATAAGCTCTTAAAACCCTGACAGGGCAAAGAAGACTCGAGTCTCCATCCTCCCCTGACACCGGCAGGGCGGACAGGGCAATAACCTGAGCCCGAAACGGTGTGTTGAGGGATTTCGGCACATAACCGTGCCTAGGTTTGAGTATGACCCTTGAGTCATTGGGCCCAAACTCCAAGCACGACTGGCTCACCGAGAGCGCGTGCAAATCACCCACACGCTTCACAGAAGCGAGAGCCAACAAGAATACTGTCTTGAACGACAGATGCTGAAGGCTAACCGATTGGATAGGCTCAAAAGGGGGACCCTTCAAGGCCTCCAAAACCGCCGCGAGGTCCCACATAGGGACTGACGGAGGTCTGGGAGGATTCAGCCTCCTAGCTCCTCTGAGGAACCGGATGACTAAATCGTTCCTTCCTATTGACTGACCGGACGCCGTTTCAGAAAATGCCGCGATGGCCGCCACATAAACTTTGAGCGTGGATGGGGCTCTGCCCTTATCCAACAGCTCCTGTAGGAAGGAGAGGACCTCCGTCACCTCACAACTAAGGGGTGAATAACCTCGAGCTGTGCACCAGCTGGAGAACACCGACCACTTCGAGGCATACAGACGTCGTGTCGACGGAGCTCTAGCCTGAGTAATGGTATTTAGCACTCCCACTGCGAGATCAGCGGGTAACCGTTGAGTGCCCATACATGGAGGGACCACAACTCCGGTTGAGGGTGCCAAATCGAGCCCCTGGCCTGCGAGAGGAGATCTCTCCTCAACGGTACCGGCCATGGGGCGACATCTGCTAATTGCATCAAATCTGGGAACCATGGTTGGTTCTTCCAAAGATGTGCCACAAGCAGTATTGAACATCTCGTTTCTCTCACCCGTTCTATCACCTGCGGAAGGAGGGAGACGGGAGGGAACGCATAAAGCGGGCAGCACGGCCATTTCCGTGACAGCGCGCTTTCGTTCTTGGAAAAGAATGCGGGGCAGTGAGCGTTTTCGTGGGACGCAAAGAGGTCCACCTCCGCCATGCCAAATCTCTCCCACAACAGCCGAACTGTTTGCGGGTGTAGAGACCATTCGCCCGTAGGGACATTGCCTCTGGACAGCCTGTCTGGACCCAGATTCTGCAGTCCAGGCACATGCACCGCTCTCAGCGAGCGCACGTTGCGTTGAGCCCAAATCAGGAGGCGTTCCGTCAGCCTGTACAGGTTTCGGGACCCGAGACCGCCCTGGCGATTTATGTAGGACACCACGGACATGTTGTCCGAACGGACTACGACGTGGTGATCCTTGATATGGGGACAAAAGCGCGTCAGCGCATTCTCCACTGCCAGCATTTCCAGGCAGTTGATATGATGGAGCTTTTCCCGTTCTGACCATAGGCCAAAGGACGGTCTGCCTTCGAGCAGCGCTCCCCATCCCGAAGTGGAGGCGTCCGTCGACACCATTTTCACACTCGGGGAAGTCCCCAGGCTTACACCTGATCGGTACCAGCCGTTCGCTGTCCAAGGTGCTAGAGCCGCAACACAGCTCTGATCGACCTTGAAATGCAGCCGGCCAGACGGCCACGCTCTGCGCGGCACCCGAGCCTTCAGCCAGAACTGCAGGGGGCGCATGCGGAGCAGGCCCAGCCGCAGAACCGGAGATGCTGAGGCCATGAGACCCAGCATCCTTTGACAGTGTTTGAGCGACACAGTCGCGCCGCAGCGGAAAGAACTCGCTGCGCGCTGAATGCCCATCGTGCGCTGTGGTGACAGTCGCGCCGTCATGGAACACGAGTCCAGAACTATACCCAGAAACAGGATCGTCTGACTGGGGTTCAGCGAACTCTTCGCCCAATTGACACTGAGGCCGAGCTTCTCGAGGTGATCGAGTAAAACAGCCCTGTGGTCCACGAGCTCCGCTCGTGATTGGGCCAGAACTAGCCAGTCGTCCAAATAATTCAGCACTCGTATGCCTCTGAGTCTGAGAGGAGCGAGCGCTGCATCCATGCACCTCGTAAACGTACGAGGAGCTACGGACAAGCCGAATGGCAGGACTGCAAACTGGTATGCCTGGCCCTCGAAGGCGAATCTCAAAAACCGCCTGTGGTTTGACGCTATCTGTATTTGAAAATACGCGTCCTTCAGATCTATTGACATAAACCAGTCCCCTCCGCGAATCTGCGCGAGGAGCTTCCTGGTCGTGAGCATTTTGAAACTGCGTTTCATCAATGCCTTGTTCAGCTGCCTTAGATCCAGTATGGGCCTGAGACCCCCGTCTCTCTTGGGCACCAGAAAGTATCTGCTGTACAGCCCCCCCTCGCTTTGAGCTTGAGACACAGGCTCTACAGCCCCTTTGCTCAACAGTTTCGATATTTCGGCCCGAAGTATGTGTGCTACTTCTGTTTTGACCGTAGTTTCGACGCGCGCTGAGAAGCGCGGTGGGCGTCGAGAAAACTGTAGCGAGTAGCCTCTCTTTATAATGCCTAGCACCCAATCCGAAACCCCTGGAAGCGCTGACCATGCATTTGCATGAATGGCTAAGGGCTGGATGTGACACGCGCTCTGTTGACTGGGCAACGGCGGCGCTCGAGTGTGCTGTGCATCTGAGGCGGGGAGCGCGCTGATCACAGCGGGCAGATCGCTCATCCTCGACCCCGTTCCGGCGCTTAACCGACTGGAGGGAGGCTGAGCGGGTCCCGTGGGACTCAATATATCTGCGAGTAACCGTGGGCTGCATGTGTGCACTTTTACCACTTCCAACTCGCCGTCTGCCTGTGCAGAATGTACGTGCACGGGCCTCGTTTTTACAGGAGCCCCGCGCCGTAAGTGACATAGTGTATGTGGGCACTGGGAAGTGGGCACGTTTACTATGCGGCGCGCTCGACCGATCTGTGTCGATCTTATGTGCGCCCGCCCTGTGTGCAGGGCTGTGCTTACATGTGGGGATGGGCACTGGGTAGTGGGCATCGTCACTGCATTTAAAGCACCATCGGCCGTGGCCGGACGAGCGTGCACGGGTTTCGTTTTTACAGAAACCGCATGACGCGTGTGACATAGTAATTGTGGGCACTGAGGGGTGGGCACGTTTACTATGTAGTGTGCGCGACCGACTTGAGTCGACATTATGAGCGCAGGCCCTGTGTGTAGGGCTGTGCTTACATGTGGAGATGGGCACTGAGGAGTGGGCATCGTCACAACATTTATAGCACCATCGGCCGTGGCCGGGACACCAGAAAAAACGCTGTTTTTGTGAAACATCTGGGTAGCCGTGATAACGGCTTTTGTGTGCAGGCAAGCGGGCACTCGTGCAGGCTTGCGCATTGCAGAAAACACTGAGGCAGTCGCAACTCTTGGAACTGCAACAGCGGCGCGCTTGGGTGAGAGCTCGGCCGCAGCGGAACTCGAACACCGGCGCTTTCCCAGCAGTGCTAGGATGCTTTCGGGGCTTCTGGCTTCACCGCAATCCTCTGCCGCGGCTCCCGCGGCGCGGGGCGACGGCTCGAAGAGCGAGAACGGGGTCCCGAGCTGCGTTGCTGACGCTGTCGTGATGGCGCAGCAGGAGGCGGTGGGCGTGACTGAGAGCTCTGTGGGGCCGGTCTAGAGCGGCTAGCTGCAGAACTGGAGCGCTTCGGCAAGAAGTGCTTGAACGCCTGTGAAGCTTTCTGGTCCTCGGCGAATCTCTCCACAAACTCGTTGACGGAAGATCCAAAGAGGCCGGCAGGAGTTAGCGGAGCGTCAAGAAACGCAGCGCGCTCAGACTCCTTGATGTCAGAAAGCGTCAGCCACAAATGCCTCTCAGCCACCGTAGCGGAAGCCATAACCCGTCCCATGGCCTGTGCAGCGGACTTAGCAGCGCGGAGGGAGAGATCCGAAGCACTCCTCAGATCCGCGAGACAGATCGCTTCAGGTCCCATCTCATCCAGCTTGCGGAGAAGATCGCCCTGGAAAATCTGTAGCGTCGCCATGGTGTGTAACGCAGACGCAGCCTGCCCAGCAGCAGAGAATATCCGTGTGAGCAGCGATGACGTCATGCGGCAGGCTTTGGATGGCAACGCCGCCTTAGTCCGCCGTCCAGCAGAGGGCGGGCAAAGGTGCGCTGCTATAGCCTGTTCCACCGGCGGAAGTGACAGGTAGCCTCTGTTCTTAGCACCGTCCAGTGTGGAGAATGCTGGCGAAACAGATGAGCGGATTCTCGCCGAGAATGGAGCGTCCCAAGCCTTCGCCACTTCTTCGTGAAGCTCAGGAAGAAAAGGGGCGTGTTTTGAGCTTGAGGAAGAGCGCTCATCCGGAAGATAGCTACCATCCAGCCGGGAACGTGAAGGGGGCGCTGGTGCAGACCACTCGAGGCCGAGGCTCGCCGCGGCCAACGAGAGTACACGCATCAGCTCCTTATCGATATCCCCCCGTCTGCTGGGCCTCTGAGCAGCTGGCGCGAGATCCACGGAGCTCGTCCAACCCTCACTGCCCGAAGCAAGCAGAGAGCACGTGTCTTCTTCCTCCGACGCGGGCCTGAGATCCACTTCCTCCGATGACGCGTCGGCAAGCAGCGGACACTGAGCATCGGGAAGCGATGCAGGGGAGACCGGCGAAGCGGAGGGAACCGGCGAGCTCGGCCGAGCTGGAGGCGGTTCTGGTAGGCGCTGCGAGCGGCGCTTCTTACGGCGCTGCGGCGCAGCGGATGATGCAGGCTTCAAGAAGTATGCCAGGCGAGTCCTCAGAGTCACCATAGGCATCAGCTCGCAATGAGGACATCCGCCATCAGCGAGCGCGAGCGCTGCATGGTCTTCACCCAGACAGGAGACGCAGATGACATGACGATCTCCTTCGCTGAGCGGGGTTCTGCACGAGCCGCACGAAGGCATCTTTAAAAAGACGCAGCTCTTTTGTGAATGTGCGTCGCAGGGCGAACACACACACAGATTATCACAGAACAAGGATTATAAAGGATATGGGCGCCGGATAGCGCAGCAGGAACGGCAGTGGAAGGCGGCGGTGCCAGCGGCTTCAGGATGGCTCGTCCTGCTGATATGCTCTTCCAGACGGCGCTTGCTTCCTCGTGATCCAGCGATGCGTGAGCTTCGCTGAAGAGATGAAAAATCAGGTGAGTCAGCCTTTTCGAGCTCCTTTTATAGGTTGGGCCACACCCGTTTCGGCGGGAAGTGGCAAGAAGGGCGCGAAGCGCCCTTATTGGTCTGATGTTGCATCAGCCTGCGCTCGATAGGCTGTGCAGTTGCCGCAGAACAAGCCAGTGAGCGAGCGAGCCGTCTCGCCTATGGCTGTGTACTGCTGCAAATGCGCTTTACAAAAATACAAAATTACGAGACCGACTCTGAATATCGTGTGCAATCTGTCCAATGGAAGGGCGTGACGTCACGGGCGGGGTGACGTAGTGACCAGGAAGCTATAAAAGCACGTGCCGTGCAGCTGGCTTCAGCTTCGAGTAGGGAAGCAAGCGCCGGCAGGGGTGCCGGGAGTATGGCTCTGTGACGCAGCGTCTCGTTCCTTCAAGGAACCAGGGTTACATTCGTAACCTTGAGACGTTTTGCTGTTATTTTGGTGTTTAATAATTCCCCCTCTGTTCTAATAAAATTTGTTTTTGAAATTAATTTAGTTTTGTGACGAGGACAAATAAATAATAAAACTCAATTTTAAGTTCAGCATGGTGAAGTTGGACATTCTGGCGGTGATTGTAATAATGATAAATGCATGAATTTGATATCATATAATAATGTCTTGAATAAAATATGCCTATTTTCTGGTGTTTCTCTTTCTTTTTGGCATTATCGCCTGTGTAGACACAGGTAAGTTTGATTTCCTTAATTATAACAACTGCAGCATTGTTTTTAAACTTGTAGTCAAGCTGTAATGTATTTGATATTCATTATGTAGGCCTATGAGTAAAATCATGCAAGGATTAAAAAGAATTTTGAGTAAAAACTTTAAGCCCAGAATATAATAGGCAATTCAGTGTTGGGCTGCTGAAACTCAGAACGCGTGCGAGGCCGAGCTGAGAAGCCTAAGTCTTCATCAGTTTGCAACAAAACTTTATAGTTATGTTGCAAATGAATTCAGAATTTATAGTTCTACATTTCAGCTTAATTAAACAATTATATTATATTATTATATTGGTTTAAAAAAATCTGTAAAAAAATTACACTGAAATGTGCGCTGTTTGTGTCTTTTAAATATATATACATCTGTCATGCTTGTGGTTCCTCTTCAGGAACGTGAGTTGCTTCGAAAGCTATGGGAAATGCCCTCTGCGTGACCACACTCTGAATCACACGTGTTATACTCCCAATGGAAAGGCAAGACGTCATAAGCAGATGACGTCATCCACCAGGAAGCTTAAAAACATGTGCGGCAGTGCTGGCATTAGCCTTCTGCCATTTCAGCAAGCTCTCTGTGTGTTGTCAGTCTCAATCTGTGTTGTGAGTCTTATTTACTATTGTCTGTCCAGTTACACAACCATAATAAGCTTGAAACATCCACATCATTGCATTCTGTTTTTATTCACAAATTGTACAGTGTCCCAACTTTTTTGGAATCGGGTTTGTATTATGTGTTTTTTTTTTTTTTTACCATTATTGAATGTAGTGT
Source organism: Carassius carassius (assembly GCF_963082965.1). Classification (NCBI taxonomy): domain Eukaryota; kingdom Metazoa; phylum Chordata; class Actinopteri; order Cypriniformes; family Cyprinidae; genus Carassius; species Carassius carassius. The sequence goes on along the minus strand of NC_081759.1, from coordinate 23,601,721 downwards.
TGCTGGAAGGTAGTACGTAATGTTGAGTAATGCTAGTCCATCAATCAGCATGTGCTTTAAAGTTGATATTTAAATAAGTCCTTTACGGGAAATTCCGAATCGTCAGAACACCGTACAAGGCTGCTCACAGCGCTTGGTGACGTGTCGCACCAGAACCGTTTTCGGAACCGAAACAGAACCTAACCTACCGTATTTTCCGCACTATAAGATGCACTTAAAAGCCTTTAATTTTCTAAAAAACGACAGTGCGCCTTTTAATCCAGAGCACCTTATATATGGATCAAGGCGCTCTGTCAAAATGTTGACAATCCCTTTAGCACAGCTCCATCTAGTGGATGCATAACGCAAACTCAGTCAAACATTTGACTGCAGTATCTTCTATTCTTATAGTATATAGCCTTATAGTATATATAGCCTTATAATCCGGTGCACCTTATATATGAAAAAAGTTCTAAAATAGGTCATTCATTGAAGGTGCGCCTTATAATCTGGTGCTCCTTATAGTGCAGAAAATACGGTATTCAGGAGTGAGTTCTTTTTCATCTTCTTGCAGTTGAATCTTTTTAAATCACAATAAATGTGCATACAGAAATCGAGAAGAATCATCAAAATGTAATTTTATAACAAGTAATTGGAATAGCTTTTCGATTCCTAACTCTCCTACTAAATTATTTCATTATTGTATGCAAAAAAGTCCTGTATGGTGACTATGGTGCTAATGTAAAATATTTTTGCAACTTTTTTTTGTTTTTTTTTCGATAATGTTGATATTGTTGACATCAACATCAAAGTACTTCTGAAACATTGTCGATAAACGTTAATATCATCATATCACCCAACCCTGATATAGATTAAACACATTCTCTGCAGAGTAAACACAATATTAGGCTGGTTTCAGATCCATCTGCAATTGGACAAGTTTACATAAAATGCATTCATGTGTACAAATGAATGTGTTTCAAATGAATGCAACTATAGCACTCATTTAACATCCCATCCCAAATTAAAATTAAGCAGAAACAGTGCTATACAGTCAGCATATGAACTTACTGTGTTGGCAGTGGATTCCGTTGAAGCCTGATGGGCACTTGCAGACATATCCAATGAATGTGTCACCCCTGAATGTTTCACTGATTTCACAGGTGCCTCCATTGTGACAAGGGTTTGGATGGCAGGGTCCTGTAATTTAGACAAAATAGAAATGAGCAAGCGAACTGAAGTGTTTTTGATGCATGTGTTCACAACCCACGTGATGGGTTAGATAAACAGATGTGTTAGAAACAGACATCAGCAGTTTATAACTTGGCCTGCAGTGTAAGCGCTTGCATCTCTGTCTACAGTGGTTCAAGTAACAACTGCTGTGGCATACAGAGGGGGAAAAAAGATAAATGACTGAGCACACATAAGGAAAGAATGAAACGAGACAGAGTCGCAGTGAGAAAGAGAGAAATGTAAGTATAAGCATCACTTGCTGAGGTCACCATGGGGCAGCTTGAGGGATAAATGATATCATGGGCACCGTATTACCTTTCCTGGCACTGTGTCAACACACAGACAGAGAGAGAGAGACAAAGACAGAGACTGAAAGAAAGAGAACGAGCAAGTGCTGGCATTTCACTCAATTGTTATAATCAGTCAATGAGTTAAATTGCAGCAGAAATTAGTAGATGAGTAAAGGTCAAAGTAAGGTTACGGGAGCAATGCTCTTTGATAGGATGCAAGTTTAATTACATTTTTGTGAAAGATGGATTCACTAAAGGTATGGCACATATGGCATATGTTATGTAACTATGTAATATCTGGCATATGTACTATTGTTGTAATGCGATTTGGGAGGAAAATTGTCTCCAACTCATTCTGGTTTCACTGGTTCTGGTTTTTATCACTCTTTCACACTGTAAAATATGAAGTGATTACAGGCTTTTTAGAGTAAAAATTCTTGACTTAATTTAAGTAAATATTCTGAGAGGATTTAAAAAGTTAATCTGTCTATTTAGATTGTTTCTGTGCAATTACATGTAAATCTCAATTCAAATCATTTTGTGTTGTTTGTATTTGTGTAATATTTGTGTAATTCGGACATATTTATCTATTAATATAGGAATTTATACTACCGTTCAAAAGTTTGGGATCTGTAAGTTTCTTATTTTTATTTTTTATAATTTTGAAAGACAGCTCTTATGCTCGTTAAGGTTACATTTATTTAATTAAAATTATTCCTGTGATGCAAAGTTGAATTTTCATCATTACTCCAGTCTTCACTGTCACATGATCCTTCAGAGATCATTCTAATATACTGATTTGGTGCACAAGAAACATTTCTTATTATTATTATCATCAATATTGAAAACAGTTGTGCTACTTGATTTTTTGTATCATATTAGTATGCATGTTATATTATATAGGCAATATTTCTGTATTTTTTATATTAATTAAACAATATTGTTAAAAAACACTTTATTGTATGTTTTCATATATTGGCTCCTAATGGTCTGAGTCTCTCTGCTCCAAATGAACAAATGGAAAACCCACTTTTATTTCATCTGTTGCCTTGAAAAAAAATTATAATAATGAAACTGTTGTGAAGTCATGAATGACCAATCAAAATGCTGATTCCACTAAAAGCTTTTAAAACAACATTCAAGCACTGGACTGATTGTTCTAGAGTAGTTTCTAATCTCTTAGTCTTCCCAAATCCTGCATTTGCAAGCAAGTGAACCTCATAAGAACCCCCCGGAGGGCCCATATCTCATGGCCTATCAATACAATACTGATGTTTAAAACATTAGAGTGCCTGCATCGGGTTGCATGCTGTCAAACGTTTCTTGATGAAATTGCAGGGCAGTCAGTTTAATCTTTCAAAATATCAGCAGCAAGTTCTACAGGAGAGCTTGGGTGGAGTAGAGAGATGTAGAGACACATGATCAATGTGCTCTTAAGTGCAAAGACAGACTAAATGTAAATTTCAAAAGACAGAAATTAAATTTTGTCCCTAAGCAGAGCAACTCTGGATGAGAGTCTTGAAAATGTTTTATTATGTGACAGTATGATCTTTGAGGGAAACACTACCGTAAAACAAAAAAGTAAGATTGATTGCATGGTTGTTTGATTGATTGATAGATTTCAATACCGTTATTCGACAGGCTTTATTTTAAGGTCCAATTCTCGCTATTAACACACCATTAACTACAACCTTTGCCTCAATAATCTCCCAATTTGTTTAAAAATAATTTAATAATAATCTATGTGATCATGTTCTACATTTGAATTTTCTATTCAACAAAATATAAAAAAGGCACCATGGTTTTCACAAAAATATTATGCATGTTTTCAACATTAGTAATAATAAAAATAATAAAATCAATAAATAAAAAATGTTTCTTATGAGCACCAAATCGGCATATTATACAAAGCTCAGCTAGATATCAAGGCAATATTTCAATTTATAATATATTAATTATATTATTATTTCAATTTTATATATTTAATTTAACTTGAAGTGCAAAAATAACTAAAATGAAATAAATTAAAACTAAATTAAAACCTTGGAGAAATGTGCCACAGAGGGTAACTCTATCAACATTTGTGAATTCCAGTACTGCAACTCAGCTATAATGAGACTAGTAGCTAATTAAAGGGACACACCATGTAATAACCTTGCCAGAACTCTATTAAAAGCCCTCTGCATCCTGAAGGAGAGGGTGACAGCTATGCCTGCATTCTGACATGACGATCTATAACCGCACAAAGCTTTGTGACAGCCTCCTCTCTATCTCCAGAGAGATGGAAGTCAGAATAGGGGATAGCAAGACAGGGAAGGAGGGAGACAGTATGAGAAGGAGAAAAGGGAGCGGGAGCGGGAGAAAGGAAGGAGGGTGGGGGACATACGCCACATTTGCACACGTTCCTGAGAGACATTGCCAGGCATTGTGGCCGATGAAACAAAGCTTTGTGCTCTGTGCTGTTCCCTTTTGTGGCGCAAGTCAGGGGGTTCACCAAGAATGTCAGCCGTTGTTGGGCGGTTTGATTGTGGTAGGAAAGTAATTGATGTTGGCTGGCGCACGCATCCCGATTTTCCGACAAGTCACAATGGAAGCCAATCTATCAGAAGAGCCCGGTTCCAATGCAGCATAGTAAAACCTCAGCAGCGGTTAAACACATCAAATCGTCCAATGTTTCCTGTGCAATTAATCACTCTCTGATGGACGCTCCCTACTAAATTGCCCAAAGTGAATTCATTTTAGTCTCTCGCTTATACGAATCAACTCAAACGCCATTGAAGTGAGACAGGTAAGCAGCCCAAATGCATTACACTCCCTAATGTATTCATTTATGCAGATTGTGGGTAATGTCACTTGAATGGTATGGAAATTGTAATGCATTAATATGGAGATATGGTGATCACTTGGCTGGATTATAATAATTACAGTTTTGCCGTCTGAACCTTTGCAGGTTTTCACTGAACAAACCTTTCAGCCATTGATTGAATCCCCTATATTTGACTTTTAGTGAAGTCCATGCAAATAAAGCAGTCTCTAAATAAAGCAATCTGTCTATGATAATTACATACAGCCCCATATATAGAGCATCATATATAACAAACAGCCCACTGGATAATTGTACTTTGGCATGCAGAGGAAGTAATGTAGGTGTTTTAATTACTGTTCCCTCAAATGATCTCCAGGTGAAGGTGATGGAGGTGAGAGGGGCTCAGACAGTCTCTAGGTGTCTAAGTTATCATGAGCAGATTGGGCTGAGCGTTTGGGAGGTAGAGAGGTAAGCGAGCAGCTGGAGCTCAAAACAGACTTCCTGTAAGGTAAAATCAAGCACAGCACAGCACGAGCATAGAGAAACAGTGAGGTCATGTGCATGACCCGTATGTATCTTAAGAGTCTGGGGACTGCAGAATACATATACTTCCACTATAGCCAGCTATTCATTTAAACAGTGAGGGCCGGCACACTGAGCACACATTGAAAAACTGAGATTTTCTATTTTAAGCTCGGAAATAAAAGCTTAAACTTAAAAAAAAAAACTAAAAAAACAGTATAAAATCAATACAAAAGTCTGCACTATTTACAAATCACTAATCATTATTACATAATTCCATTATTGATATAATCTCAGTTTGTGTTCTACTGAAGAAACAAAGTCACCTACATTTTGGATGCACTGGGGGTAAGCAGATAAACATCAAATTATCCCTTTATGCCATTTGCTTTAGGTTTTAGTTCATTTGACGGATACTGTGCAAAAGCATAATGGTCCAAAACACAACTTTAAAATGTTAGAATAAGAATTTTAAATATATTTGAAAAACTAAAATTTTTCGCCCGAACACCTATCGTTTCATATCATCATGTGACCACGATAATATAGAGACAGTTTTGCTATTGCGATATCACAATATTGATAGCATCATTACATTCATACTTTCATACTTCATGGTGCATACAAAAATATTTGAATAATAATATACAATAATTTCTAAATAAAATTTCAAAGAGATGAAGCACTGCTGTCTTTAAAGCAGGAAGACAAACCAACTACTAAGGTCTTCGGAGATTGTCAGTTCAGCTTTTTACACCATGTGCTACGATGTATATAATATGTAAGAAATTATAATGTAATTAAACAAGTTGTCTGCTTTTTACCTTTCAAATGCAAAGTATGTTGCAAGGCTACATGCCATTCAGAATTTAATTAAGAATTCCTTTAAAATAACCATTTAAAACGTGAATTTACATTTAGAAATTAGGATGCCAATATGCTATTTGGATTTGAATGCAAGAAAGTCTAAATTATATTAATTTAAATTTAAATAAATTCATATTAATTTACTAATGTACATATTTCTACTAACAAATCAACAATGAAGTGGCTTTACAAAGTCTTGTTTGAAAGTAAAAAAAAAAAAAGTTGAATGGCTACAAAGAGAATGCTAGATATATAGAATGATAGAACATTAGAAAGACAGAACGACAGAACAAAGAACGGCAGGCAGGCAGACAGATGACAGACAGACAAATCCCACAATGCTCCAATAATAATAAAAAAGAATGTTCTGATAATTTGGGTAACAAGACACTAAGTTTCATGTGTCTTTAAACTTCAAAATGAACACATTTCACCTGCCCTCAGTTGGAAGCAGTGTCGGTATGCTGTGATTTAGAGCACTGTGTCTTTATTCGAGAATCACTGTACCACAGAATAACCATACCTTCGCATTAATGCCTATGCAGGCACATTAAAAGAGATGTTCAGCTCGCAGAGTTTGCAGGGTAAGAGCTTACACAGCTCGTACGTGGCCTAATTCTGTCTTCATTCTTTATGGGGAGTGCAGTATCAGCCTCCTACCAGCGTCTCCTGCCCAGTACACTCACCACTCCCACTATGAACTGCGGCTGGCAGTGAAAAGCACGGGCTTTTAGAGCCCTCTCTAAATCCCGCCAATGCACGATATATGACAAGACATGCGGACTAAACTGAACAGATGCAACAACTAGTTAATGTAAAAACAGAACAGAGGCAAAATAAATAAACCTGTGGCCATCCAGCTCTATGCCAAGGGAGCAAAATCTCTTAGGGCAGCCGAAGTTAGTTCAAGCTCACCTTGGAAAGTCTTTTGGATATGCAAGGTGAGGGTGTAAAAGGAAGGCAGGAAATGTCATGGAAATGTCACCATGATAGCAGTCTGGCAGGAGAAGAACAGCCTAGAGATTCTCTCCTGTCAACTCACATCCATCCAAGAATGCAGGGCTGATAAGAACAGACATGGCCAAATGAAAACTCCTGCAACCGTTTACTTTGGATAGACCAACCGATTTGGGTGCTTATTTTGTAATCCTTTAGCAAGACATAATTGCATTTCTGAAGGAATATCGCAACTCACGAATAAATAAGTCAGATAGTTGGAGTCAAATTTTTGTATAGATCTTAAACAATACACTGTTTCAAAGCAGCTTTGCAAAAATAACGATGATAATGTTTGTAATATCTTAATATCTTCATGCCTTCTAGTCTCATTTAGCAGATTAGAGTTTGGCAATAATAGAGTTGACATTTTGCAACAATACAAGCAATCATGCAGTTGCTATTTAGTATATATTGATCTACCTGATTGTCAGAGGTGGAAAGTAACGAATTACATTTACTCGCGTTACTGTAATTGAGTAGCTTTTTTGTGTACTAATACTTTTTAAAGTACTTTTTTAAATCTGTAATTTTACTTTTACTTAAGTATATTTTGTTTGAAGTATTGTACTTCGCTACATTTTAAAACAGATTAATTACTGAGTAAAAAAAATAAAAATAAAAAAAATAAATCGCTCCCTGGAAACTACGGCAGTAAATAATGGGCAGGAGAGCAAACTGGCGCTAAAATCACAAGAAAGATGCAGACGGTCAAAACAGGCGTTAGTGGTGCAGACACCACTGAAAACGAAACCCCGTCATATTCTGAAGTTGAACTCGAAGGAAATGAAGTGAACCCATGGCCATATGTATGCTCTATTATGCAGTGTAAGCTGTACTTGCCTAGGAAGTAGCAGCTTATAAAATCTCGACAAGACATACCCTGCTACCCTTCGCAAGAATGTAGAGGTAAGCTAAATAATTGCATCGTTGCATTGGTGGTTAAAATGAAGCTTTGACATTTTAGCAAGAGGTTTTGCACAAATTAGCCAAAAAGACAGTGGTGAGGAGTGTGCTATTTTTGTTTTAATGATGTGTGCGCGCATTTATAGTGCGTTCTTTCACTTTGTGATTCAGTCTCCTAAAATGCATTTAGAATGATCACAAAATTGAAGATATAGGGGCAGAAAATTCACATATTTATATAATTTCATATATTAAACCAAAATCACACAAAAAATGCCATCTTTTCCTCCAAAAATCATCATGAATGTATACATACATATATATAACAGTTCAGTAATAGGGTGACCACCCGTCCCGCGTAGCGCGTGCGCGCACAGCGTTTGAAGCCCAATTCATGCGTCCCGCAAATTGAGACTGTCACGCAAGATCAATGCTTGCTCAAAAAAAGTTGATGGCTCTATATCCTCGAGCCCCAGGCAGCCAAACGAACATTACTTGACAGTTCAGCACGCTACTGCGAGAGCGAGCGAGCGAGTTTGAATGAGAGATGAAGTTTACATCTTTATTATTTCTGTTTTAACGTTTTTGCTACATTATTTATATTAAAATATGTTATGTAGGCAATAACTCAGTTTACTATTTGACTAATTTACTGAGGTGGCATCGTTGTTAACTTACAAAAATGATAATTTGGTGGATAATTGACATTTTTCCGTTAATAACAGGTAGTGTATTCCGATGTAAAATTAACAGTCGCCTGTGGACGCTCAACAACCATCTTACCTGAGCTCAAAACGCTGCTTGAGCAAGTGTCAAGATACTAAAAGTAATAAATACATAATTATGAACGTTTATGTGTGTTCATTTTTGTTCTCAGTGCGTTATTTTAATAGCAATTAATGATTATGAACATAAAGCATTACAATATATATATATATATATATATATATATCCGTTCACTTATTTATTTATTCACTCCTTCCTGATATAGTGAACTCAACTGCCATACACTATATAGGGATTAGTGAATGAGTGAATTCCCTTCCCTTGAGTTGTGATGTCAGACTTTTTTTTTTTTTTTACTTTTCCTGTGGTGTTGAGCAACTACAATTCATTTTAATCCTATAATTTTATATTATAATTTATTTAAAGTGAATAAATTGTAATGAAAAATTAATAAAATAGCTAAAGTAAATCGTAAGTGGAAGTGCATCTGTCAATTCTGTCATGAGCATACATCAGCAATTACACATGTTTAGTGGAATAGGGCATTATTAATATACCATGTAAGGTGGTATGTGCTAGAAATGGGTAAACCACTATCAGTGAGTCTGCCCATGGGGTGTCCCACATTGTCCCTCAGAAACGTACCCCTTGTCCCCACTTGGGCTTATTAGCAGGTGGTCACCCTATTCAGTAAACATGTTAATTAAGAGACTTGCATTTTAGACACCATATTGCCTTTTTTAGCTCTATTTCTACAACAGAAAATAATTCCAAACACAGCCACCAAAGCACAGTTTTGCGTCTCTGAGCAACGTGACAGTGTTTCGTTCCTGAATGAATCAACCGTTTAAATGATTCGGTTCAGTCGCAATGACTCACTTATTAACAGTGACTTGCTGACACATACTGGCCATTTTAATTTCACATATAAAGTATCTTTTGATTTTTTTTTAAATAATTAATTTCTTATCATTTCAAATGAGTATTCAACATTTTATCTCTTGTATATCAAAACATTATTCATGCATTTGTAACTGCAGGTTAAATGCATTCTTGTCCTGCCTTAAACAGTGTAATACATCTAAATGCCACTTCCAATGAATCTTCTGCATTTCCTCTGCATTAAAAGATGAGTTTGTTGATACTGATTTGCCTGGTAACAGCCCAAATGTTTTATTATTCTAAATAACTGATTCCTTTAATTAAAAACAACTAGTTTGAGATTAATATACCTATACTCAGTTCCTGGAGGGCCATAGCCCTGCAGAGTTTAGTTCTGACCCTGCTCCAGCACACATATCATGTAGTTTTCAAATAAGCCTAAATGATTAGATTAGCTGGATCAGGTGTGTTTAATTAGGGTTAAATCTAAACTGTGCAGGACTGTGGCCCTCCAGGAACTGAGTTCGACACCCTTGGCCTGTCCCATTTTGACTCCCTCCCACTGTTAAAATGTAACTAAGTAATTTTTACTCTGAGTAAATTTTAAATGAGCTACTTTTTACTTTTACTTGAGTAGATTTTTAGACTGGTACTTTTACTTGTACTTAAGTAAAATTTCATTAATGTAACGGTACTTTTACTTGAGTAGAATATTTTTGTACTCTTTCCACCTCTGCTGATTGTACATAAATTGTTTGAAGATAAAATAACAAGACATAAGTTTAAGCTATGTTCATTACACTGAGAGGTAAAAAAAAAACCTGGTAACCTGCTTGTCTTTATTATGAGCTTGTACATGCTGAGCCTTTCCAAAGGCCATGCGAAGTCCGTGTTTGGAATAACGCCATTTAAAAGAATGGCGTTAGGTAACGACGTTATTTTTTCAGTAACGGGGTAATCTAACTAATTACTTTTTCCGTCGTTACAACGCCGTTAACATTACTGGACGTTAAATGCGGTGCGTTACTATGCATTGATTGAATAAACTGTATAATCCGAACGCAACCCTGGCTCAAACAGCGAGTGAGGAGGTGGGTTAATAACGAGATAAGCGATTATGATTGGCTAAGGCAGAGTCATGTGTTTCATGCTAGCCAATCAAAGCCAGTGTTTTTACACACATGCCAGCGGCGCCACACACACACACACAAGCAACAGCTTCGCAGCAGCAGCAGAGATGGCGAGTCAGGAGCAATCCGATGAAAAGTTGGCATTTTCAAAGGTGGAGATATAAGCACTACTTCAAATTCATTGTGGTCAAAGGCAAGAACGTACATGCAATGTGTACATTATGTCCAGGAGTGAAGACTTTGTCGACATCCGTTGTAAGCAACTATAATTTAATGAAGCATCTCACAAAAACACACGCATCTACAAAGCTAGTGGCCAAAAACACTTTTCTTACAAAGATAATATTTGAAGTGCAGGATAAAACTCTTGCTGTCTGTTGACGTGCAATAAATATCGAAAGTTATGTACGAACACCTGTCTGTTCTACTCATTTCAACTGACTTGTTAAAACTGCTAAAAAAATACAAATTCTTTGACATATAGCAATTTTTTTTTTTTAAACAGTAACGCAAATAGTTACTTTCCCTGGTAACGAGTTACTTTTATTATAGAGTAATTCAGTTACTAACTCAGTTACTTTTTGGAACAAGTAGTGAGTAACTATAACTAATTACTTTTTAAAGTAACGTTCCCAACAGTGTGTAAAGTAAAGCCATCAAATTATTGCCAGCCGTTTGATGATAACAATTACCAGGTATAACAGTACCCGCACAAGAACAGAAGCCACCTCTTTCCATTTCAAAGTTGAAACACACTGCAGAGCAAATTGAAATTATGTTTCTCGGATTACAAAAGTGGTGCTCGGGCCAAAAGCAGGGCATTTAAAAAGAGGGCTTTTAGCATGTCAGTGTATGATGAAGGGGTCATAATATTGGCCAGTGAACTCAGTCCCACCTTTAGTTATATAATGGCATACTAATGTTTGCTGCATTTACCCGCTCCATCACTCAAACTCCCCAGGAGGAAGAAGAAAGTGTATTATTCATGCAACACACTCCTCTATAGCAACTACACTAATAAGGGCAGATTGGGCTACGATGAATGTTCTCCAGCTGCATATAAAATGTACACATCAGATCCATGATTACCTATTTAATAGTGCTTTTGATCTCATTTAATCTATATAATAATATCAAACATGTACTATTCTATTTAACTGACAGTCTGGGGGTCTTGTCTGAACAGTATACTGCAGGAGCTACTGATTCAAGTGTCACACCGGACGTACGGTATACCAATGAATCCAATGAAACTGCACACACACATGAAATATATAAATAGGCTTCAATATAGGTCATAATTCTAGGTTTAAAATCTCAAATCAATGCTGCAAATGCTCCAGGCCCACTGAGGTCATTTCTCTAACCCTTGTGGATTGTGGAAAATAAAATCCTCCAAAATAATTCCAGATTATATGTGAGCTTTATAGCTGAAACCCATCAAAACTATACCAAACAGCAATCTAAAGTTCATCCGCTCTGTGGATTTAATTTCTGATTATGGTCCACTTGCAGAGACTCAAATGAAGATGCATGCATACTCTTCGAATCTGTCAAAACATATTTAAGAAAGTCAGATTGACAACATAATTTTAAAAGCGTTTTTTTTAGTGAACAGTATTTCCCAGTGTGTGTAAGTGTGTATTTGTTTATGCTACAACTTTTTTTTTTACATTAAAAATACATTAAAAAATAGCAAAGGATGTTTATCTGAAAGTGTACCATAGGAAACTGACTGTTTGGTCAGTATAAAAGTAATAGTGTCAGAGTATTTGTCTTGCTTTGTTCCCCAGTTCTTTGTTCCCTTTGTCCTAGTTTCTCCATCCATGACCATATTTGGTCATTTCTGTTTCCGGTTCCTATTATGTTTATTTATCCCAGGTGTTTCTCTTCATCCCCTCGTCATGTCTTAATTCCTTTTTTAGTTCCTTGTGCTGTCTTAAACGTCGATCCCGTGTCCTACATGTGATTCATCAATGTCAATAAAGACTGTTGACAGAAGACAGCACCGAAAAAGATAATAAACGGTGCCCCTTCTCCCCATTTTGTTTTCGTTTTGAACGAGTAGTGTTGGCTCCAGCCGCCGAATCCAGCCCGAAGAGGGCTTACTATTTCCTGTTCCTATTGTTTTTTGACCCCAGGTGTTTCTTGTCATCCCCTTGTCATGTCTTGTGTATTTTAAGTGTTACCATTTCTTAGTTCCTCATGTCGTCTTAAAACGTTGATCCCATGTCCTACATGTGATTCCTCCATGTCAATAAAGATTTTGCGTTTGCGTTTTCCTCATTCCTCATTCTTCTCTCCTCACCGTAGGCCCACCATGACAAATAGAAGACTATGGAAAGTCCCCACAATTCACAGAAACAAAATGTGTGTTTGTGTGTGTGTGTGTGTGGTTATTACAGAAAAAAAAAAAAAACATTTAAGTAACCACAGGGTCTGTTTGAGGTAAAGGAGAAGGCCTTCACAGAAATGTGAATGGAAGAAACCATAACACTTATAGGGCTATAGGAATTGTATAGGCACTCAAAGCTTTTGCAAGATATGATGTTCCACATAAGAAAAAATCATACAGGTTTGGAACAGCATTAATACATTTTCATAATAATTTTCATTTTTAAGAGCAATAACACTTTAAATAAACTAAATTTGGTATACCATTGTTGTCAGATGAAAATAAAATCTAAAGTCCCTTTCAAACCAAACAATGTTATGCTGGTCAATAAGGCAAATCCATGATACCAACAAGAATTTGATGGAATATCTGTGTTGGAAAATCTTATGTGAAATTTGTGAAACAGCTATAAAAGAGAATCTTAATCGTGATGAATCTCACAAAAATCTAGTCCATCTACACAGATGTGTATCTTGTTCGCAATATGAGATGAACACCCGTGAACATAAAGACAGAAGGGCTGGAGCATTTTATTGAAAGCTTGGAACCCGATAAAACAACGAGGCAGGAGAGAAGAGTCTGAGCACAGTTCAAAGCAGCTCTGCTGACAGAGATCAGTGGGTTTGAGAGTAAGTGCTTACCATGCACGATGAGAGGGATCAATGGGTGTGATACTGAGAAGCCAAGGAGATTGAGAGGAGGTGGAGAAAAATCGGCTTATGTTACCATGTGTGTGTATGCACAGTGGCAAATGTGCAAAGCTACCAGTAGCGGCAACCAAATTTGTTTGCGAGCGAGCGATCAGAATAGCAGCATTTGGAAAGAGACTGGGTGATATATCATAAGCAGGAGGGTTTCTGCAGCAGGTTTTGAGATGTTCAGGGCATCAACGTCATGGTGATAAGACAGAATAACACAGCAAGAACGATGTGACATTAGAGGAGATCTTGAGAAGGTGTGAAGAAACAGGTGAGGGAAGAGCTCTAAAACAGATGTGCGAATTTCATGCAGGGAAGGTCACACATGCCTAAACTGACAACAGTAGAAAGAAGGGCAACAAAGAGAGATACATGAGCCAAATGAGGGGAGCACAACAATTACCATATCTAGATATATCCCACCTGCTGAAGTCGGATCCTCACCATCTGCTGCAATAGAGGGTCGTGAAGGAATTGGAGGGGAGGAAGGAGAGAAAGAGAGAGACGTGGTCAATCCTCTTTGACATAACCTCTCTTGTAACACAAAAGCTATTTGCTGTTTAACAGTGGTGCACTTGGGTCACACCAAAAATATCATCATAAAAAATTATTAAAACAATGAAAGACAGCCATGTTCTTCTTTGTCCCACACACTACATTGGATAAATACACACAGTCAGTGTTTGGGACTGACAGCAAAATAAACAGTATATACAGTGTATGTGACCCTGAACCAAAAAACCAGTCATGAGGATACATTTTTTTTAAGTAAGGCCAAGTCCACACGGACACGGGTATTTTTATAACCGGAGTTTTTCCTCCTGCGTTTAAAAAAAAAAAATCCCGTCCACATGAAAACGCAAAAACAAACTATCAAGTGCTGTCAAGAGCATGCCACACCAGCATAACCCAAATTGTAAAGTCACCTTGGCCAATCAGAAGCAGTCAGCAGCGCACAATCTGACGTCAAACACAGCGGATAACGGCGCACACTCTGACGTCGCAAGGCAAAAACCCCGGTTATACTGTCCACACGACAACACTGCAACCGGCGTTTCTGAAAATGCTCACCCTGGCCGTAGTTTTCAAAAATGTTCGGTTTCGGTGCCCTGAAACTGCGTTTTCATGTGGACGAAAGGCCGAACCGCGTAAAAAAAGTCACGGTTATAAAAATACCCGTGTCCGTGTGGACAGGGCCTAAGATTTATACACAATCTGAAAGCTAAATAAATAAGCCTGCCATTGATATATGGTTTGGATAGGATAGGACAATATTTGTCTAAGATACAACTATTTGACAATCTATAATCAGAAAGTGCAAAAATAATAATAATTATATACAGACCAAAAGTTTGGACACACCTTCTCATTCAAATAGTTTTCTTTATTTTCATGACTATGAAAATTGTAGAGTCACACTGAAGGCATCAAGGGCTATTTGCCCAAGAAGGAGAATGATGGGGTGCTGCGCCAGATGACCTGGCCTCCACAGTACCCGGACCTGAACCCAATCGAGATGGTTTAGGGATGAGCTGGACCGCAGACAGAAGGCAAAAGGGACAACAAGTACTAAGCATCTCTCGGGGAACTCCTTCAAGACTGTTGGAAGACCATTTCAGGTGACTATCTCTTGAAGCTCATCAAGAGAATGCCAAGAGTGTGCAAAGCAGTAATCAAAGCAAAAGGGGCTACTTTGAAGAACCTAGATTATGACGTATTTTCAGTTGTTTCACACTTTTTTGTTATGTATATAATTCCATATATAATTCCACATGTGTTAATTCATAGTTTTGATGCCTTCAGTGTGAATCTACAATTTTCATAGTCATGAAAATAAAGAAAACTCTTTGAATGAGAAGGTGTGTCCAAACTTTTGGTCTGTACTGTATATACAGGGAAAATCGCCTTCAAAGTTGACTTAGCAATGGATATTACTAATCAAAAGTTACGTTTTGATATATTTACGGTAGTAAATTTACAAAATATCTTCATGGAACATGATCTTTACTTAACATCCTAATGATTTTTGGAATTTAAAAAATCTATAATTTTGACCCATACAGTATTGTTGGCTATTGTTACAAATATACCTGTGCTACTTATGACTGGTTTTGTGGTCCAGAAGGATATATATTTAGATATGAAATTTCCATTTTTCATAAACCGAGAAAGGCTGACAGGCCTTATACATCAGTGACTGACACCAAAAGAATAACCCAGGAAGCACATACCTATTTCATACGTATATCAGTGACATGACACTGGCACAGTTAGTTGCCATTCTGTTCATACAGCACACATCAACTGAACTCACTCTCAAAAACCATTTGAAGCATCTTAAAACATGCAGAATATAAGAGGAATATAATGCGATTGTCATTTCCTTTCATACTCATTACTCATTTTAGTTCTCTTCCAATGAGTCTGGCTGACTGCTGCTGCTGTGTGAATGTAGCTGATGACCGTTCTCGTAATCGCCTGAAGGTCGGGCTCTTTGGAATTAGGACAGTCTCATAGGGCAAGTTTTAATACAATATCTGAACGTTGCTGTTGCGTCTGACCCTGCCGCCTACTCAGCCAGAGCCCAGCCTGTATTTATCATTCAGCAGCAGCTCTCAGATTATCCAGCTGAGCATGCATGTGTTTGACTGTTAATCGCTGTGCTGTGGGCCTTAAAGGCAAGGATGAACCCAGCCTGTCTCCAGCCATTATCATCGACCTCCATCAACCTGATCACTTTACAACAGGAAGACTCCCGGCACCCTTTCATTTTTCTTCTCTTTCACTCTTCATCTTCATCCTATTCATCTCCTTGTGAAAGGAACTCTTCATGGGTCCTGATGGTATCAGAACTGAGGTTAGGTTATCCTCATTGGCTGCTTATGATGAATTGTTTGGGTTTTTGTGTTGTTGGTAGCAAATGGAGGTTAACTCTCTTTAAAGGAACCTTAATGTTCTGTACCATTAGACATCTAACTGGTTTGTTCAAGGGCCTATCCGGAATAAGCATCCAGAAAAAAAAAAAAAACATTTTAATAAATAAAAAAATAAAAAAACACTGGAGTACAGTGTTCGCGATTAATCGCATCCAAAATAAATGTTATTGTTTACATAATAAATGTGTGAGAGTACTGTGTACATGTATTATGTATACATAAATACACAAACGTGCATGTATATATTTAAGAAAAAATGTTATGTTTATTGAGTAAGATAAATATAATACATGTAAATATATGTAATTATTTTCAAAATATATACTGTATGTGTTTGTATTCATATATATACTTAATAAATATACAAAAGTACACACACATGTAAACAAAAACTTGTATTTTGAATGCGATTAATTTTGATTAATCATTTGACAGCACTAATATATATATATATATATATATATATATATATATATATATATATATATATATATATATATATATATATATATATATATATATATACACACTCACCTAAAGGATTATTAGGAACACCATACTAATACTGTGTTTGACCCCCTTTTGCCTTCAGAACTGCCTTAATTCTACGTGGCATTGATTCAACAAGGTGCTGAAAGCATTCTTTAGAAATGTTGGCCCATATTGATAGGATAGCATCTTGCAGTTGATGGAGATTTGTGGGATGCACATCCAGGGCACGAAGCTCCCGTTTCACCACATCCCAAAGATGCTCTATTGCAGGGATAGGCAACTCCGGTCCTGGAGGGCCACTATCCTGCAGAGTTTAGCTCAGCCCTCATAAAAACTCACCTGCCTGTATCTATCTAGTAATCCCGAAAACACTGATTGCCTTGTTCATGTGTGTTTAATTAGGGTTGGAGCTAAACTCTGCAGGATAGTGGCCCTCCAGGACCGGAGTTGCCTATCCCTGCTCTATTGGGTTGAGATCTGGTGACTGGAGGCCATTTTAGTACAGTGAACTCATTGTCATGTTCAAGAAACCAATTTGAAATGATTCAAGCTTTGTGACATGGTGCATTATCCTGCTGGAAGTAGCCATCAGAGGATGGGTACATGGTGGTCATAAAGGGATGGACATGGTCAGAAACAATGCTCAGGTAGACCGTGGCATTTAAACGATGACCAATTGGCACTAAGGGGCCTAAAGTGTGCCAAGAAAACATTCCCCACACCATTACACCACCACCAGCAGCCTGCACAGTGGTAACAAGGCATGACGGATCCATGTTCTCATTCTGGTTATGCCAAATTCTGACTCTACCATCTGAATGTCTCAACAGGAATCGAGACTCATCAGACCAGGCAACATTTTTCCAGTCTTCAACTGTCCAATTTTGGTGAGCTTGTGCAAATTGTAGCGTCTTTTTCCAATTTGTAGTGGAGATGAGTGGTACCCGGTGGGGTCTTCTGCTGTTGTAGCCCATCCGCCTCAAGGTTGTGCGTGTTGTGGTTTCACAAATGCTTTGCTGCATTACTCTGTTGTAATTAGTGGTTATTTCAGTCAAAGTCGGTCTTCTATCAGCTTGAATCAGTCGGCCCATTCTCATCTGACCTCTAGCATCAACAAGGCATTTTCGCCTACAGGACTGCCGCATACTGGATGTTTTACCCTTTTCACACCAATCTTTGTAAACCCTAGAAATGGTTGTGTGTGAAAATCCCAGTAACTGAACAGATTGTGAAATACTCAGACCGGCCCGTCTGGCACCAACAACCATGCCACGCTCAAAATTGCTTAAATCACCTTTCTTTCCCATTCTGATATTCGGTTTGGAGTTCAGGAGATTGTCTTGACCAGGACCACATCCCTAAATACATTGAAGCAACTGCCATGTGATTGGTTGATTAGATAATTGCATTAATGAGAAATTGAACAGATTTTCCTAATAATCCTTTAGGTGAGTGTGTGTGTATATATATATATATATATATATATATATATATATATATATATATATATATATATATATATATATATATATACTTGTATATATATATATATATATATATATATATATATACACAAAATAAATTATTATATACATGTATACTGTATATATGATGGCATGCACTAGCTGTTTTTAAATGTGCTATATAAATAAACTGACCTTATATAACAAAATATCAATTATTTTCATGTGTCTATGATGTAGTGCATACCGTATACACATACAGTAGGACACATATGCCAAGCTGTGGAGTACATAAAAAGGTTATTTCCTGTAAAAGTTAATTTCCTGTCCTGTGTACTCTCATGTCAATTCCAATAATATGTACAAAATCTGTATCAATTTGATATTGAACTTCACTTCCTTTGGTATTTTCATACAGATGTGGCACTATGTAGAATGTCACAGCCCCAATAATCCATGTAAACAAGCTGAAGACAGAGAGTTGGATGCACTAACCCAGCAACAGCACAGCTACTCGGGTGAGTGCCGATGTCTGCTCCTCTATAACATTCATAAGAATCATTATCTGAGCCAAGACAGAAGTTTAACTACAAAGACATGCACAGACACAATACACAAGCTTTTGCGTGCCAAACACAGCTTTTTCTGGCAAGTATAAACAGACATGCACATCCAGGGCACAAAGTACGGCTTTTACTGTACAGTATGTTAATAAAACAATTGCAAGGCACAGAACACACTCTGCTTTAAGAATATACACCATTTATAGCCATAAAACAGTATTGTAGTGTTATAAAGAGCTGCAAGAACAAAAATACAACATCACACATCCAAGCTCTTGACTCCACCCAGTCACTCCACTTGACTCCCACCCAACTGTAACTTGTTGTGGTTTTCTAGTGTTTTGCCGCTCTATCTTTCTCTTACAGAGTGTAATGATAGCTCACACACATGAAAGGGCCAGTCCCCATGCTACATCTTCCCACTTTCTTGCTCCCCCTCTTTCTGCTGGGTATGGTTTCTAGAACCTTCTTTGAGTTTTATGTTATCTGCTCTCTGAAACATACTGCTGTACACTGGGGATTTGGCCTGGAGCCCCAAACATGAAAAACAAGGCTGTTGAGTTGCATGCGTGTGTGTGTGTCACAAATGTGTTCAGTCTCAAACAGGGGTCACATTAACCGTCATTTCTGGAATTATATTTTGCAGTGACGAAAAAATCTGAAGGCCATCCGTCACTTTGACAGAATACACTGAGGCTGATCTATTGTAATTTGTAACTGTAATTCCCAACCATGTCCATTTGTTGGTAAATGCTCTCCAGTGAGGCTGCAGAGCGCAGGATCATCGGCCTGTCACTAGTCTTTTTCTAAGCATTTGATTACGCACAGGTGAGTACCTACTAGTAGTAAAGTGAAAAAGATGATCAACTCACTTGCATCTTGCGCTGCCACTTTGCTTGATCCAAGGCACTACAGCGATCTCTCACACCATATTAAAGAGTGCCAAAATGGTATTTATTGCTTGAATTTCCTAATATAATGGATAGAATTTGAAATCTGTGACATGGTTTAATATCAAAATGAACAATGCACAAAACTTTAAAGCCTATTGGGATTTATTGGATTGGAGGTACACTATATGTACTGCTCATTCATCGAATGAAAACAGCATTGATTGGGATTTAAGAATCGATATTGGTTCATAAAAATGAGAATCTATTAAAATAGAAAAATATTTTTTTGTTGTTGTTTTTTGGTTTTACCCGGCCCCAACAAATTGTTGTTTTTAGTGGCATTGTGTCACTGCGGGGTATTGTGTTGAACACAAGTGAAGCACAGTCTCTGTTCATCTGTTCTCTTGGTAAATAAATAAATGCATAAGCCTTTATGCTCGTTCTGTAGGCTCATTATTAAAAATTAAAATGTGAACAAAATAAAAGCAATTACACGTGTTATTATAATTAACATTATAATAATAGCAGGTAATAAAAGATTATGATGGAATTTGTACAACATTTAAGAATGTTAAAGTCTAACACTAGGTCTGGTTTCAACATGACACAGTGGCTGGTGCCAATGGGGCTGGTCACCAGTGTTGGTCATCTTACTTGAAAAAAGTAATTAGTTACAGTTACAAATTACTTCTCCCAAAATGTAATTGAGTTAGTAACTCAGTTACCACATTGTAAAAGTAATTAGTAACTCAGCAAAGTAACTGTGACGTTATTTTTTATGTTCTATAATGCTGTCCTATAACATCTTTAATATATAAGATGTTTATATTAACTGATTGAAGAAAAAAACACTATAAGTATTTTAGAAAATGTTGTATTTATTTGAACTCAATAGATTGCAGCCTGCCATATGATATGCATATAAATAAAAACATATAAAAAATAAATACTGAAAATAAAATTCAAGTGCAAAATTAAGACAAACAAATTTAAACTTGGTTAAAAAGAAACAAAGGGTAACCTGACCATTAGTGCAAATATATGTAACTGTATATTAGGCCTAACGTTACTGCACAATAAACAGAACACTATCCAACTCTTATGGTGCGTTCACACCAGACGCGAATAGAGCGTCTGGCGCGAGTGATTTCAATTTTAGTCAATGCAAAGACGCGAATAGACAACCTGTCTTTATAAATAAACCGCATATTTGAGTTTAAAACAACTACTTTCTCGCATGAAATACTTAAAAAAAAAAAATGGTGGTTGAAAATGCTGTGTGAACTCAGCTGGCAGAAGCCCCCCATGACGCGAATTTGCGTCTGTTGTGAAGTTAATTTTATTCGCGATTTATTCATGCAAGTTACGTCTGATGTGAACACAGCATTAAATATTCAGTACAGTAACATGTTAGCATGTTTTGATGTGAGGTGGTTCATAAGATCTGAGTTGCTTGTGGCAGACGTGGATAAAGTCTTTTTTCCTGGACATAGCGTGCATGTTACAGAAACATTCTTGCCTTCCACAGGAGAACAGGGGCACAACCAAACACATCAAGGGTGGGGGTTCGGGAGATGATCGTGGCGCAGGCATGGGGCAGGCAATGGAGAAGGAGCATGGAGCATAGAACCAGAGTGGAGTGGATGGAGGGAGGAGCCAGGGAGGAGCCCAGAGCAGGAGGAGCCAAATGGTGCTCCAGAGGCCAGCCAGGATGATGACCCATGGTGGAGTCAACGGCGGGAGGAGCCATGGTGGAGTGAGGGCCAACAACACCAGGGGGCCAACTGACGGAGACTGCAACAATGGATGAAGAGCCCTGGATGGAGCAGAGCAAACAGAGAGGCAGGATGACTCAGAGGGTCCGGAGGTCCAAGGCGGTGCTGCAGGCACCAGCGACCAAGGTGGAGGCGGGGATCCGTTATTCTCCAGCACCCACTCCACGAAGGTGGCGAAATCCTTTCTGGGACCGTTTGCTGGTAGGCGAAAAAGCACAGAGCGGAGCGGTCTGGGAAGTGTGTAAGGCACACCAGATCAAGAAAGTCCCTAGTGTGGACTTCCAGCGAATGGTCCGACTGCTCAAGGCATAGGAGCTGGACAGCTGGTAAGGCCATTCCGGGAGAGGGGAAAAACAAAACAAAAACGCCACAACTCACTTTTGGGTGAGTTGGTATGTACAGTAGAGTGATTGCACGACGAAGGAGATATAAAAAGGGTACTTTTAATGATCCATAGGATAACAGGGGTAATGCTGTGCGATATGGACAAAAAAAACCTATAACGATTTTGTTAATCACTTTTGAGATCTCGATTTTAATCACGATTTTGACACACACAGACATGCTTTACGGTCATAAATGCATTCAGTATAAATTTGAAACATATTTCCAAAAGAAAACCAATGAGAGGTTTATCAAAATGTTGTAATGTCTCTAGAACAGACATAAGTCAAAATAATCACTAAGTAAAGATGTCAAACAAAATGTCTAGACATATGGCAGATTATTTTTTTCAGACTGATTCGATTTCGATTATCTCCCCATTAATTGACTACTAACAATTTATACATGTTGATGTACATATCTATATGAAAAAACATCAATTCCTTAGCATTGCAATATATGTTTATTGCTCTTAAAATTACAAAATAAAAGACTGACTAAGAATGCATTACTTTGCACTTGTATAGAGATAGCATTCAATAAAACCTTGAAACCTTGAAAACACATAGCTTACTGAAACAAGCTTACTGAACACATAGGGCCTAGCTTACTGAAAAAGAAGTTCTTTCAGATGAAAATAACAACAACTTGATGTCTAGCATTCAATAAAAAAGGTCACCCAAAATACTTGTTTAGAGCAATTGAAAGAATACAGTATGTAAATGTAAACTTGAGGGCTTTAAGCTAATACAGAGAGTGCTTTTCCAAAAAAAAAAAAAATTAACAGTGGGAGCCAGCAGCCTGTCATGGAGAAAAAAAATCTCCGAATGCTCCACGTGAAACTTTGGCGTACCGCCCTTTTTCTATCGTGTCTAATGATTTTGGTTAATATGCACGAGGGAGGGAGAGAGAGGGAGAGAGAGAGAGAGAGAGAGAGACCAAGACAGCGCTCGTGTAGTTTGAAGACTGTGAGTGCGCGCGCAGCCGGGGCTCTCTCTCGCGCGTGAAACTTTGGTGTTTCACCCTTTTTCTATCGTGTTTAATGATTTTGATTAATATGCACAAGGGAGAGAGAGAGCAAGAAGCGCTTGTGTTGTTTGAAGACTGTGAGTGCGCGCGCAGCCGGGGCTCTCTCTCGTACGCGCCCTGTCACTGTCACTCACCGATCAAATAAGGCTTTGACAGCCGCCAAAAAAAAAAGATCAATGCAGAAAAACCCCTGGATTGGTTATATAACGTTGGACAGAATGTTAATCCGGCCATCACGTATATTCAGCGCACATAAGGTAAACGTTTTGCAAATGTTTTTTAGAGAAATAAAAACAGGTCGACGAATCGATGCGCATATTTTGCGTCGACGTATTTTTTGCGTCGACGTCATCGATGACCTCGACGCGCTGTCCCAGCCCTAGTTCAAACGCAACATAGACCAATAGCGGACCAACTGGAACTAAACAGACAGGGTATTTAAACACAAGGGAAGTAATGAGAGGAATGGAAACAGGTGGGGAGTAATCAATTAACTAAATAAGGAATGTAAACTGACCAAATAAGGAATACTAAAAGGAACAGAAGTCCATAACTGTAAAAAAAACAAAAAAAACAGCATGTACCAACGTGTAGCTACTGACAGCAAACTACACTGCCCTTCACGTGACAACTGGTATTCATAGTGCCATTGTAATACCATTGATCGATCGATCATTCATTCATTCATGTACATTATTGTTTAAAAATTTGGAGTTTAATATTTGTAAATATTTTATTGTAGGAGCTCATCAAGACTGTATTTATTTGATCAAATATACAGAAATAAATTGTAATATTATGAAATATGATTATAAATAACTGTATTCTATTTTAATATATGTTAAAATGTCATTTATTCCTCTGATGACAAGCTGAAATGTACTCCAGTATTCAGTGTTACATGATCCTTCAAAAATCATTTGAATACACTGATTTAGTGTTCAAGAAACATTTCTTATTACCAGTGCTGAATACAGATGTGCTGCTTAATAATTTATAGAAACTGAAAGTTCAAAATATCTATTTGAAAGAGATATATTTAGTAACATTATTAATTTATTTTTAATTCATCACATAGACACTGATATAAATCAGCAGATGTTGGATCATCTTTTACATCTGGGTAAAGAATTTTGCAGCATCTTCTCCTGATGCAGCTCAAACAGCATCTGAGCCAAATGGTGGCACCACACAGTCTCGAACACAGACTCGCTAAACTGATTACAGGAAGAAAGACTTTGCTGCCAGACATCACAGACTCATTCAATTAGTGCTGGAACTGATGTGTAGTATCTGTTCCGCCCTGTCCTTCTGACACTTTGATTAATTCTGTGTAACCATTGTAAGACACATAAAAGCTAATTCTGCCTTTTAATTCAGCTATATTTAATGCCTGATAAACAGCGCTTATTCTGAAAATAAAATCTGACCATCAGCTTTTTACACAGCCTGCTGTAGATCCCTTGGGTCTAAGAGAGAATTTAAAATCTGAGCTATTATATAATTACTGTAAAATGGTAGTTAGCCAAAATGGCTGTTAGCAGCTGTCATTATTTTTATCCCACACATGCTACTGTCGAGAGAATAACCTTGCTTTTCAAAGCAACTTTTTCAGGATTTAGCAAGAGAAAAGTATGTTTATATCATCCCCTTAATTAAAAATGTGAGCGAAACACTTCATTGAAAAGATGAAAGCAGAGGAGGTCATAGAGAGCTACTCCTGAATGGCAGAAACTGAACATAGATGTAGATTTATACAAAACTGCACATAAACAAGACGTGTTCTTATGGCAACCGCCAGTTATTAGACTCCTGTTTCGTAACATTGGAATTTTGTGTAAAGTAATTAACATCACAGAGAAACAAACGATATAAGTATGGAAGCATATGGGTAGCAATATTCAATATGGAATGTATGCAAAATGACAATGCCATATGTAAAATGCCAATGCATTTCTATATTTACATTTACATTTTCCAATACATTTGTGCAACGTTTGGTGCAAAATGAAAATGAAAATATATAATTTGCATTTGCCATTTCACACACTAGTTTTAATATGTACAATTAATACAAATTTTAATGCTTTATAAGTTGCAGAATTGTGTCCCGCTATGAATGTAGCAAAATTCAATGTGCACAGTGAAAATGCATTCTGAGCCGATATGTCAATCACTGCGTGAAAAAGGCAGGGCTTGCAGAAGGTCATAGACTCAAAAATCAAGAGGATTCAAGTGAGAGAACATGGACAAGACAGTTGATCCGTGTATGTTTTGATCATTTCGGTTTATGGCTTCAATATTTCATTCGCACTTGTGGGCGGAGCTGAAACGCTGCTTTCATCTGATTGGTCAAATCACTCCGCCTTCAGCTCTGTCTTTTTATTCTTTCAGACAGAATAAGAGTCAGTGCGAGTGAAGCACTGTAATGTCTGAAGCCACCGCTCACTGTTAATTAGCATAATATTTTAATCAGATGTAGCTGGGCACATAATTCGTGCTGCTGCGACCTGCAAATTATTTCTAGGTTGTAGTATTGTATGAATATTGTCCCACTGATAAAAACAGTGAACACTCTGTTTACAGCCAGCTTCTTTGGCAATGAAGGTTTGTGGCTTACTCTCCTTGTGAAGGGTGTCAATGATTTTCTTCTGGACAACTGTAAGATCAGCAGTCTTCCCCATGATTGTGTAGCCTAGTGAACCAGACTGGGGAACAATTTTGAAAGCTCAGGAAACCTTTCCAGGTGGTTTGAGTTGATTATCTGATTGGCATGTCACCATATTCTCATTTGTTGAGTGAATTGGTGGGGTTTTGTTAAAAGTGTGTGTGTGTGTGTGTGTGTGTGATATATATATATATACATATACATATACATTTATCAAGAATCTACAGTGTACAAAACATTAAACCCCATACATTTGAACAGCAGTGCACATGAATGGTACATTTGCACACTGTGGCAGGGGGGGGCGTGGTTTAGCGAAGTCTGCAGCGGGAGAGAGAATCAGGAGACGAGCGGTAAGTGAGTGGTTTGGGCAGAAATTATCATCACCTGTTTCTTGTTCTAGTAATTGGCGTGGAGAGAGTTTAAAACGCCAGGAGAATCGGAAGCAAGCGAGAGAGAGACGGACTACTGACCCAGGCCGGAAACGAAAACGGAAACCGGAAAGAGTAACCCGGAACTAGCGCTGTCAGAATAAGATTCAGCGTTTGGGTGTTTGTAACTTTTGAGTTCTTTTTATTTTGTAATAAAACTGTCAGCAGTCCCGCCGACCCCTTTGTCCTCTTCCTTCCAACCAACGAACTTTGCTACACTGGTGCCGAAACCCGGGAGGAAGTAGGACCGTCGCCGCCGCCATGCAAAGTCCGGCCGCCACGCCGCTTGCGGATATCATCGCCTACCTCGCGGTCCTTCACCGCGAACAACACCAGGCCCTGCTGGACCTGAGGACCGACCAGGAGAGACGTTTTCAGGCCATTGTCCAGGCCCAGCAGGAGGACCGCGAGAGGTTCCGGAGCTGGATTGATCGGGAGGTTCGCGCCGAGGCCACCGGGCCACCCGACGCACCCATGCACCTGCCGCTGCACAAGATGGGGCCCCAGGACGATCCGGAGGCCTTCCTGGAGCTGTTTGAAAAGTCAGCGGAGGCTTGCGGGTGGCCCCGAGATCAGTGGCCGGTGCGCCTCATTCCCCTGCTCTCTGGAGAGGCCCAGGTGGCTGTTCAGCAACTTCCGGTGGCGAACCTCCTGGTCTTCGATGACCTAAAGAGGGCCGTCATCCAGCGGGTCGGCCGGTCGCCCGAACAACACCACCAGCGGTTCCGGTCCCTGGACTTGGGCGAAGCCGGTCGACCCTTCGCGATGGCCCAACAGCTCCGGGACTCCTGCCGCAAGTGGCTATTAGCCGAGGGAAGCGACGTGGAGCATGTTATCGACCTGGTGGTGCTGGAGCAGTTCATCGCTCGGCTTCCCAAGAAGACGGCCGAGTGGGTCCAGTGCCACCGCCCCACGTCGCTGGACTTGGCCATCCACCTGGCGGAGGACCACATGGTGGCGTGCCCAGGGGTCGGTGCACCCCCACCTACTAACTCTCTCTCTCCTTCCCTCTCTCCCCCCTCTCTCTCTCGCCCTGTCCCTCTCCCTAGGTCCCGTCCACCCGGCTCTCCTCGTGTACCGCCCCGGGGGCGGGGCGGGTCTGACCCAGGCTACTTTGCGAGTCCAAAGGCCCCGCCCAGGGGCACGTCTTGTCCGGAATGTCAGTTGGTAAACCCACCGGCCGCCCCAAAAGCGCCTTTGCGCCCTCTTCCCTTAATGCAGGTCCCCTTCGAGAGAATTGGTATGGACCTCATCGGGCCATTAGAGCGATCGGCACGAGGACAACGCTTTGCATAAGTCATAGTTGATTATGCAACACGATATCCGGAAGCGGTGGCCCTCCGCAACATTTCCGCTAAAAGTGTTGCGGATGCCCTGTTTCGTCTTATCTCCCGGGTGGGGGTTCCAAAAGAAATCCTCACCGATCAAGGCACGGCGTTTATGTCACGTACGCTACGCGAACTGTACGGATTGTTGGGCATTAAGTCGATTCGAACCAACGTCTATCACCCACAAACCGACGGCCTGGTCGAACGATTTAATCGCACACTTAAATCCATGATCCGTAAGTTCGTTCACGATGACGCCAAAAATTGGGATAGGTGGCTAGAGCCCTTGTTATTCGCTGTGCGAGAGGTCCCGCAAGCCTCCACGGGGTTTTCCCCCTTCGAGCTTCTCTATGGACGCCAGCCCCGGGGGGTGCTCGACGTACTGAGAGAAACTTGGGAGGAGGGACCATCTCAGGGCAAAAACGAAATTCAGCATGTGCTGGACTTGAGAACAAAACTCCACACATTGGGGCGGCTATCAAGAGAGAGTTTGTTACAAGCCCAGGACTGCCAGCTGTATAACAGGGGAACTAGGTTACGCAAATTTGCACCGGGAGAGAAAGTACTTGTGTTACTCCCAACGTCGAGCTCCAAATTAATGGCTAAGTGGCAGGGACCGTTTGAGGTCGCACGACAGGTCGGAGATCTCGATTATGAGGTAATACGGTCCGATAGGAACGGGTCCCGTCAGATCTACCACCTCAATCTTCTTAAAAAATGGAATGAGGTGGAATCAGTGATGTTGGCAACGGTGATTGGCGGAGAGGATGATCTCGGGCCAGAGGCGAATATCAAACCACCATCCCTCGCCCTGGCTCCAGGGGGAGATCACCTCTCGCCGTCCCAACTCACTGATTTAACGAAGTTGCAGGCAGAGTTTGCCGACGTCTTCTCACCCCTACCGAGCCGTACTAACCTGATTCAGCACCATATCGAGACCGAGCCGGGCGTGGTAGTTCGCAGCCGGCCGTATCGTTTACCTGAGCACAAGAAAAAAGTAGTTCAGGCTGAATTAGGCGCTATGCTTGACATGGCGGTAATAGAAGAATCTAATAGTAACTGGGCGAGCCCGATAGTTTTAGTTCTGAAAACGGACGGCTCAGTCCGTTTCTGTGTAGTTTACCGCAAGGTGAATGCTGTGTCGAAATTCGACGCGTATCCAATGCCGCGGGTTGACGAGTTGCTTGATCGGCTGGGCGCGGCTCGCTTTTATTCGACACTGGACTTAACAAAGGGCTATTGGCAGATCCCCTTGTCTCCATTGTCCAGAGAAAAGACTGCTTTCACAACGCCGTTCGGATTACACCAATTTGTTACCCTTCCGTTTGGCTTGTTCGGGGCCCCAGCTACCTTTGAGCGCCTCATGGACAGGATTCTGCGTCCCCATGCTGCGTATGCGGCTGCCTACCTAGATGATATCATTATATTTAGTAATGATTGGCAGCGGCATATGCAGCATCTGAGGGCTGTCCTGAGGTCGCTGAGGGGAGCAGGGCTCACGGCCAACCCAAAGAAGTGTGCGATTGGGCGGGTAGAAGTAAGGTATCTGGACTTCCACTTGGGGCATGGGCAGGTGCGTCCCCAAATTGATAAGACAGCCGCTATTGCGACCTGCCCACGTCCCAAGACCAAAAAGGAGGTAAGGCAGTTCTTGGGGCTGGCGGGATATTATAGACGGTTTATTCCTAATTATTCGGACCTCACCAGCCCTTTGATTGACCTTACTAAAAAGGAGGTGCCAGATACGGTCCAGTGGACGGAGCCGTGCCAGCAGGCCTTTACTCAGGTCAAGGCTGCCCTGTGTGGCGGGCCGTTGTTACACTCTCCTGATTCTTCTCTCCCTTTTCTGTTGCAGACAGACGCGTCTGACAGGGGGCTGGGAGCAGTCCTGTCCCAGGAGATAGAGGGGGAGGAACGGCCGGTGCTGTACATTAGCCGGAAGCTCTCGAAGAGAGAGGCTAAGTACAGCACCATTGAGAAAGAGTGCCTGGCCATCAGATGGGCCGTCCTCACCCTCCGCTATTATCTCCTGGGGCGGGAGTTCACACTCTGTTCGGACCACGCCCCGCTGCAGTGGCTCCACCGCATGAAGGATACCAACGCGCGGATCACTCGTTGGTATCTAGCTCTTCAGCCTTTTAAGTTCAGGGTGATCCACAGGCCGGGTGTTCAGATGGCGGTGGCCGACTTCCTCTCCAGAAATGGGGGGGGGGGCTGCAGGCCGGATGGCTCCCCGGCCTGAGTCGGGCGGTGGGGGTATGTGGCAGGGGGGGCGTGGTTTAGCGAAGTCTGCAGCGGGAGAGAGAATCAGGAGACGAGCGGTAAGTGAGTGGTTTGGGCAGAAATGATCATCACCTGTTTCTTGTTCTAGTAATTGGCGTGGAGAGAGTTTAAAACGCCAGGAGAATCGGAAGCAAGCGAGAGAGAGACGGACTGCTGACCCAGGCCGGAAACCGGAAAGAGTAACCCGGAACTAGCGCTGTCAGAATAAGAGTCACCGTTTGGGTGTTTGTAACTTTTGAGTTCTTTTTATTTTGTAATAAAACTGTCAGCAGTCCCGCCGACCCCTTTGTCCTCTTCCTTCCAACCAACGAACTTTGCTACACACGCATACACAGAATCTTTAAATTACAAAGCCAGACATGGACATTATTTCAGCACTAAGCCATCACGTCCAGTCACTGAGTGCTATCTTTATAATGTTTATTGTTTTGTTAAGCACTCCTTTCTCACAATCTGATGCTACAACTATGAAACACATTCTTAAATGATAATTTCTAAAGAGCTAGTTAGAAAACACAGCCACAGGCAAATTTAATCAATGCCAATGAGGATTTTATTAGTTCAAAAGCACATTCTCTGAAGTGGATGTGTGTCAATAGTAGATATCACATACTTTGAGTCTGTAATGGACAGACAGTTAATTACAGCGGTTTGAATGAACGCCATGAGTCATAGTGCTATAATACATGGTTTGCGACAGATCATAATACATTACTAGGGGTTAAATAACATTTCTTTCACATACTTTAAAAATATAGATTACACTTTTTTTGAATTAGCCTTTTTCAGAATGTCTACACAGACCATACTGACCTTGAATGGCATGTATTTTCAACTGGTTAGCCCCCGCCAATCATTTTAATACAGCTTTCAGACTGATTTTGATTAAATGGCTGTGTACCTTGACATATTTAGAGCTCTCTCTGTGCAAAACTGCGACAAAACCAAATGCATTCAGCAGACAGTGATTAAGTTCATTTGCGACTGGTGCAAGCGCCACTAGCTTCCCCACACACGACCAGGCACAATTTTGACATGCATGTTTGACTGTGTCTTATCTAAATGTATTTATGCAAGCAATAAAACTGCAGACAATTCTCAAGACATAAAAAGAAAACTACAGAAGCTGACAAAGTAATACTGTACTTCGACACATGTATAATGAGACTTTCTCATTAAATGAAAGAGAAACCACATACCTCTGAAAAAGTAGCAGCAAATTTTCAAATAGTCTTTATAAATATATGAATCAACTGTAAATTTGAAGCTTAAACAACTACATTCTTGTCTAAAAACTCTTAAAAATACTTTTTTTCAGGCTTCTCAGCAATATTATTTCCATACAATATTGTATAGTTGTACAGTGTATATTATATATATTTAGAGTTATTTTTAATTAAAAATATCTTAATTTTGTCAAATAAATAAATAAAAATAATAAATTAATTTTATAAAGACATATTTGTAAGCTGAAGGTGACAAGCTATGTTTCTTCTCCACCCAGTCTTTTTTGAAGGAATTTATGGCCGAACTCTAAGAACTTCAATGGAATACCACTGACTAAATAAACACAGTATTATGGGTATTTAGTTTGTTTCTCATGGTAACATGTTAATTCCAATGAAAGTACTAAAATCCAATAAATGCTTCAAAAACGTTCTTCACCCTACGAGTTTCCATCTGGATAATCTGATCCCTGCAACAGCTGTATGGCATTACGGGTGGAAACGTGTGTGTGTGTGTTTGTGTGTGTGTGCATAAGTTAGTTTGGTATTGTTTTCAAGAGTTTGTTCTCAACATGTGCTCAGCTCTTCTGCAGTTTAAGGAGTGTCCACTCCTGCAACAGTGATTCTAAAGCACTGACAGATTTATGGAATGGAAAAGAGCCGTTCAGATTTCCCACAAACCCTTTCATCTCCCTATAAACCAATTTCTCACCCATGCCAGCTCATTTTATAAGGAAATTTATCAAATATTTTCCCAAACAAATGTCAGATGCTTGGCATCATGAATCAACAAAAACACACAATATCAGTGATTGATCCACCCAAGAACTTTATTAAAAGAATGACAGTGCAAAAGGTCTTAAAAAAAAAAACCCACACGGGCCAATTATTTGACTCTCGTTAAAAATAAATAAATAAATAAACACAAAACACGTTTCTTATTTCATGTACTTTGAATCTAACTTTAGAAAAGGAAAGATGAAATGAAACATGATGGTGGTTTATTACAGAGCAGTCCCTACTCATGTAGATAATCCAGGCCAGGGGTGATAAGGCAAAGCCATGGGGCGGATTGACTTAATCTTACTGAAATCCTGCGAAAAGTAATATCCAAATATAATATAACAGGTACAGAAAGCACAAGGCTGATACCACCCTAAAGGTGCATGCTGAAGATAGGGGAGCGTGACAAGCACAGAGGAACTGCAAAGGTTTAAGGGAACACTGATGAATTGTTATTGGTTACGGTCAATTAAAAGTCAAAAATATATATTATATAAAATATATATATATATTGTATCCATTAGAGACTGCTTTGAATGTAAAGCATTAGTTTTAGACAGTTTTAGGAAAGCACTGTGTGACCAGCAAAACAGGTTTATTGCTGAAAATCTATTGTATATCAAAAGATCAAGCCTAAGCCAGAAATAAAAGCCTTTACTCAGGTCTGGTACTCACGCAACAGAACAAATAAGTTATATAAATTCCAGGTGTGTTCGATAATTCTGTAGGGAAGCTAAAGGGAAGCTTGGGGAGGGTTTAGGTTAACTGATGATTTGAGGGCTCTGGATCCTTATGGAATATAAAAGAGAGCTGTTGCCTCATGTCAGATATAAAAAATAAAAACAGAACTACAGTCAAGAATAGAGGGATGTTGCATATAAAATCAAACTATGAAAACAAAAACTGTTTTTACCAGTAGAGAAATAATATGTTTAAAGAAGCATTTTGCTCAATATGTATACATTCAAAATTTAAAAAGCATGATAATACTTTGAGGCTAATTCTCACTATTAACTAGTTGCTTACAAGCATGTATTGCTAGCATATTGATTGTTTATTAGTCCATATAAAGTACATATAAATGCCTTATTCTGCATGTGCATATTTTACATTCCTTAACCAAATAAGGAGTTTATTGAGGCAAACTACGTAGTTAATAGTAAATTGTGAGAACTGTTCCCCAAAATAAAGCATGACCCAAACATTAAAACTAAAATATATATCAAAAGACTGTGTGAGTATATATATATATATATATATATATATTAGTGTTGTCAAAAGTCCCGGTACTTCGGTACCAAGTCGGTACTAAAAAAATGAAAATGTCACAGTACCAGGTTTCTGTAAGTACCGGTGGTACCGAGGACCCGTTCAAACCCGGTTCTTGACGCATACAGCGCTATGATTTCTGTGAAGCAGAAAACGCGGACGGAATCTCAAAATCCAGTCATGAAAATGAAAATTGCATTTTAATATGGACAGTCACGGAATTTGTCAAAGTTAGCATATATTAATCAAATCAAATCTCCATATGGACCAGTATCTGTAAATGTTAAGCCGCAAAAGTTGGTTGAAATCTGCATCCTGCATGTTCTGCGCGTCTCTGTGTGAATGAATGGTTTGTTTACTACATACTGTAGACTGAAGCGCATGACGCTTGCAATAATGAGGACATAAATACACAAACAACATCACCAGAACTGTTCTGAGTCACTTCACAAGCATTTTACCGTTTCATTTGAGTAAAACCAGTGTCAATTTAAAGGTATTCACAGAAAACCGTCAAAACAGCCTCTACATTGCGAGTAAATCACTCGCATATGTGAATAAATTTTACTCAGGGCGACTAAATTATGTCTATTGTTAGCCATTGGCTAATAAATTCTTAGATTTTACTCGCCAGTGTGTGTGTGTTCGAGGATATTATAAGATTGGCGCAGATATATTTTCACTCGCTGAACACTGAGCGCTTCAGAGTTCTCTCTCCATCAAGCGATCTGTACTTTTCAATTCATCTCAATGGACGCACAGTACACCTGTGTTTGCCTCTTTTACTGTCTATGGTATTTGCCGAACTGTACAGTAAACTCTGTGAAGGAGCACGACTCGCCGTCGCTTTGCTGATAGCTCTGTTTCTCACACATGCAAAGAGAGAGAGCGAGAGTCTTACCACGCTGAATCGACATGCTACATGTAAACTATATTCTTTGTTGTCTTCTCCTGTCAAAATAATGGAGTTCATTTAAAATTATTCATATTTTCGAACAAGCAGAAGATATGCCGGTTTCTCCGGTAGTGGGCGGAGCTAATGCGCAAATGGCAATTTCATTGGCTGGCGCTCATCAATTAATGTCCCTGATTTGATTTCAGCAAATCAGTTCGACCGAACGCAGACAACGTGATTAATATTCATGAACCAGCAGTTCATCAATCCATAGTGCATTGTATATTGTTAGTATGGTAGTAGAATTAGTAGTATTATTTTCTTTTAATAATTATTATTATGATCTATTACTTTTTTTTTTTACAGAAACCCTCAATGAACAAAAATATCTTAAGCATCACCACCAGTCTTAAGTTCAGATAAATGACAAATATGCATTCATTACAAATTCATTTTTACATAAAGGCATTGTGCTAGAAATATTACTATTATTTTGTAAAATGTATGTGATACTGCTACTACTGTTAATTAAAAATTAATCACACAATATTTCTTCCATGTTTTAATTTAAATAGCAAATCCCCTTTATTTACCAAAAAATAAAATGTGTTTACATTTCATAAATTAAAAGACAAATTAAATTTGGGTGAAACTTGTTTACTATTATTACATAATTATATTACTTGTAGAAGAACTTTAAACACAATTGTAAATAAGTATAAAGAATGGCATTGGTTTTATTTTTAGTGATAAAAAGTTTTTTTTTTTAATTAGCATATTTTTGTGTTTTGCTTTGGTACCGAAATTGGTTACCGAGAACCGTGGATTTTCACTGGTATCGGTACCGAATACTGAAATTTTGGTACCATGACAGCACTAATATATATATATATATATATATATATATATATATATATATATATATATATATATTTTTTTTTTTTTTTTAATGAAATTAATACTTTTATACAGCAACAATGCAATAAGTTGATCAAATGTGACAGTGAAGACATTTAGAGTGAAGACATTTAGAGTGGGTTCGAGTGGGTTGTGCACTTCAGGTTGCACTACCCCCGTTGTGCTGCAAGAAGCCATTCCCCTGCCTCAGCACATAAACGAGCATTTCCCTAAAAGAGCAATTTCTCTAAAAGAGCAATAAATGGTTGCGTCTTTGTAAAGATGATGGATTGTCCTTATAAGGATGCCATTTCACCTGTGAATTTCTGGGTGTGGTCATTACTTGGCAACGGGTGATGGTCACGATCGCTGCCTCACATGAGTGGGCATTAAGCACTCTGAGGTGGCCTTCGTGAGTGAGTCATGTTCCCACTGCGGGAAGATGACCATCTCGTAGCTGCAAACCAGGCTCCGCTACCTCCATGGGTACAGGGTCCTGTTGCCGTGATCTGTGGCTCGTTCTGGCAGGCGACAGATGAGAACCACTTCCAGCAGTAGCATGGGCAGTTTGAGGGTTACAGCGGTGGCAAACCCCTCAGGGAACCAACCCTCAGGGGCCCACAACTTCTCCAGAACCTCCGATCAAGTTAATCAGAAAGATAGAAAGTTATTAAATAAATTAAATAAATCTTATCCAACCCCAAACATTTGAACTGTAATAATAATAACAACAACAATAATAATAGTAATAATAAAAGAAAATAAATAAACCTTGCTTAACTAGTCAGTTTCACTAATCATGAGCTATTTGTCATTATGATACATTTTTAAGGCAGAATTGGAAATATCCTCTAATGTATTAATACCCTTCCAGCACAGCTTTGTAGGTAATAATTATTCTTTAGCAAATTTATAGAATCACAAGAAGCGGCATGCAATGATGAGTGCTGTGGAAGTCACAGACACAGCATCCACATCTCTCTTCCAACAGATTGTGACAAGGTCAGAGCAGATTTGGGTAATGGATCTAATCTGCATTTAGCACAGTGGCATTCCGAATGACAGGCCTGTCACCTCCCACTAAACACCAGCTTCAGGGGGTGTATTCAGTCTGAGAGTGTCTTTGTCTAATGCAGACACAGACATCGAGCCATTCCTTTTAAGTAACTTTTTTTTCTGCAGCTGGTAGAGCATGATGCATTTAAGGTTGTCTGTTCCTAATGAATCATATACTGATAAAACATATACTTTGAAAGTACACTAAGTGGCTCTGGATAAAATTATCTGCTAAATACGCATGGATCTCTCTCTTTCTCTCTCTCTGTCTCATGGCAGAAACAAGCTTCCATACTGTACTTCTATGTCCTATATAAAAAGAGGTTAATTTAAAAAAAATACACCTGTTCACACACTTGAAAAAACTGAAGTAGCAGGAGGTCAAACAGATGTAAATACATCCAATATCAAACTGATAGATACAATAAGGCTTAGTCCTTTATCAGTGTAACATTTAAGACATTGTTTGAGAATTAAAATGATATACAGTTGGATAGAAGGCGGTTAGAACATAGGGGATTGCGGGATTAAATGCAACACCTACATAACATCACAGTGGGGATTGCATACTCAATACACTAATGTGAAAATTACATCAAATAGCAACACTTCTTCTGAAGAGGGATATAATAATGAGTAGAACATTTCTGGAGAGCAAATAATCGGATCTGACAGACGTCTTAAGCTTAAGGCTATCCAACTGACCTTGACAGAAAGATGCCTGAAAATAATTACAGAATGATTTGTACTGTTTCATAAGTAGTACCTTTGTCTCTTGCACAATACATTATTTCCAATAACTCTTCACTCGAAAGATGAAAATGTCTCTGCAGAACATTAACAGCATAGGGGTTCAGAGCGCTGACCGCATCTGCTCTCTTCCTCTTACACATCTTTATGTCTCTATAAGACAACAGCTGGATACTATTATAGACAGAATGGTGTTTACATGACTTGATCACCGGATCAAGTATACAAAAGCTGTTTGTATGCTCTAATAGGTTTAGCCTGTAAAGCTATATACAGTACACTATATGGGTCAATGAAATATAGGAGTATATACAATTATATACACACCACACAATATACCAATATAACTTTCTTTCAGGATTTTCAAGATTTCCTTTTCTCATTACGATATCAGGGCATTATGGTTTCATACCCCAAAATACCAATGTATGAATTGCATTTATATGTATATTTTAATTTATTAATAGAGAACACAAAAATAGTGTCACAACACTGACTGATACAGTACAGACAGACTTGTACAGTATGCCAGTGGCCACCGAATAACCTTGCAGGCATTGCCTAAAATTCTCAGTATTTACAATAAGATACGCATTCTTCAAACAACAGCAGTTAAACAATGTACACTAATCACTATTACATTGCTCCCTCCCTCAGGCACACACACAGCCGTACCCACAATGGAGCTAAGCCCATGAATAAATGCAACAAAAACATGAATCATTAACTGCTTTTCAATCTAGGTATTTCAGTGCAACAGTACTCCTCTGAGTTCAAGTTTATTCTAATTTTTGTTTTCTGCCTGTTCAGCAGAAAATGAATGACTATAGAAGTCACGGACAATAACACACACCAATGTGGTGATTTGGGGGTATAAAGGGCTTGCAAAAACATGCTCTGAGAACCTCCCATATCTCATGTGGATAACATTTAATACCTTGTAGGGTACACAATATCTCCTTCAAAGTATCCTTTACGAAAGAGAAAAAGTGCAGTTTAATAAAGGCCTTTATTTACTAACATAAAAGTTGCAAAATAAACAGAATACTGTGAAATCTTTTGGGGATCTTCACTCTAAATAAAAGGCAACAACTCAATGTTAATTGACTGTTTCAGCCCACCTCGTTTCACAAAGGAAATCTTTATTGTTCAGACAATGTTCATTTATGCCATGTCTTAGGCACATTACCCAAAGCAACATATGGCTATTGGCACCTTTTGATTTT
This sequence comes from Carassius carassius, assembly GCF_963082965.1. Taxonomy (NCBI): domain Eukaryota; kingdom Metazoa; phylum Chordata; class Actinopteri; order Cypriniformes; family Cyprinidae; genus Carassius; species Carassius carassius. The sequence goes on along the minus strand of NC_081759.1, from coordinate 23,563,944 downwards.
AATCAGCTTGCTTTCCACATCTGTTTTCAAATTTCCTGCCAAATACCTATTGCTTATCAGCGGGACGTTACTCTTTAGATCTGTGCTTTGGCATGCACAGCTCCACACACTCAGAGATCCAAATTACACTACCTAAGCATTTAAAAGGGCACTGAGCACATCACAAACACTCATAATGCTGTGCTGTTGTGTCTTCATGCATGGCTTAACTTTAAAGCCAGAATTAGTGGCTGTTTGAGGTTTTCATAAGCAACATTCAAAAGAAACTCGTGGAACAGCTGAATTCTTTGCCTTCTTGTTAGTTTTGACTTAATAGGCTTTGAATGAATAAATCAATGGCTTGTAACTAATAATGAACTTTATCATAATCAGAGTATTACAGTAAGTTTGTCTTTTATCCAAAGCAACTATAGAACATTCGTTACAGGGACAGACAATCAGGACAAATGTTCTTGCTCAATAGCATAATCATGGAAGATCTTGAAACACCCTTGTGAGGTTTAAAACTGCAGCATTTCTGATACCAGCCCAGATGTTTAACCAAAACCACACATAATGCCATAAAAGCCACATCATAAAGAGACAGACTTCCATACTTAAAATCCCCATTAAATCAAAATTAAAGTTTTTTGGGTGTTAGCATCAATATGTTAGTCTTAAGGTTATCTATAAGACAGTGTGCTCCAAAACAGTGACACAATTTGCATTTAGAAGATATAAGCATTCAAAGCTTGCAGTTCATCTCTTCCTCCAAAATTGCTCAACAAATTTTTTGACGTCACATCATACTTTATCTTCTCATCAAATCTTCTGACCAATCAAATGCTCTTTAGAATCCGAAGTGGCCGCTTCCTGCACTTACTACAGATGCTGAAGTGCCGGCTGAGATCAGTCACTTGTTCACAGTGTAGTATTTCCTGTACAGTGAATGCCTCGTAGTGCACAGTGTAGGTGATAAGGAACGATTCAGACAGTGTAAATATGCTTTCATTTGGTGCAAATGAAGACTTCTTTCACGTTGTTTCAAGCTAACTGCGACAGCGCACATCCGGACTTTGGCTCCAGTCCAGAGAGGTGATTGCATGGAGAGGATCATATGCGCGAGTTGGGCTTTTTAAAAAACTTTTACAACTACACAGCCTCTGCATGATAATGGCCACTATTTTGTTTTACTAAGAGTTTCATATTGAATCTAGGGGGTAATCTATTAGACTGTGGCTGTCAAATACGGCTTCACTGTGCTCAATGTCTCTGGCCTGAGCAGACAATCAAAACGCTATTGGCTATTTTAAAAAGGGGGCGGGGTTGCTCGATATTTCCCACCCCATCTTTATGTTTCAGTTGAAACTACGTCACTACATAGAATAACACTGCTTGTTTTAAGGCACTTCAAGGGACTTTTAAGCTTGAAGTATTGGGATATTTACTGTCAAATTAAACATTACATAATAATCTAGGACTCTAGGTCACCTGCAACCGTTTTACCTGTCAGTGCAGCTATATTTTGTTTAAGGCAGCACTGGTGTGACTACAAAATTGCCATCCTCTATTATGCTCTGCCTTTTCCTCTTGCGCATGGAACTACCTCAAGTTAAACACTCCAAAAGCAAAATGAAACAGTGTTACCTACTGAACCAAGCAGAACTGAAAAATTATCTGCACCACTGAATTGACAAATGTTATTTTTTGTAACTAAATTTGCATCTGCATCCCATCTCAACTAACTACTGAGAGTCAAATGTTTCTGTGAGACAAAATAACAATTTCTACACTAATTTGTACATATACATGTGTGTGTGTGTGTGTGTGTGTGTGTGTGTGTGTGTGTGTGTGTGTGTGTATATATATATATACACACACACACATGTATATGCACACACATTATATATATATATATATATATATATATAAATATATATATATATATATATATATAAATTACAATTTAACTTAAAATAATAAACTCTCTCTCTCTCTCTCTCTCTCTATGTATATATATATATATATATATATATATATATATATATAAAATATATAGATTGGCAGTAGCAAAACTATCAGTATCAGTAGGTGATTTAGCTCTTATTAATATCTCAGCAGTCCTCATTAAATCATTTTGTGTGGTATTTGGCCATCAGGGTTGAGTTCAGTTTCTGTGTGTGCCATTATAAAGTACATGGGAAATAGTGACTAATTCCATTAGCTAACACCAGCAGTTGAGTTTAGACCATCACAGTGGTGGCATATTGTGAACATATGGACCAGCAAAAGGGCAACTTCACAGCCTTTTTTATAGCTTGCTGAGTTGCATGTGTGAGTGTTCATGTGTGTAAATAAAACATGGACCACTGGATGGAACAGACGGCACACACGCAACAGCTCAGAAAAAGGAGAGAAACTGGTTATTTGCAGAGGAGGAAAGGTAGAGAGTGAGTCAATGAGGCCAGACTGAAAGAGTTTGCTAATAAACATATGCTTATTATTTAAGGGATTAGCCCTAGAATTAAGAATCCACACAATATTCACAAATATATATATACATATATATATATGTGTGTGTGTGTATATATATATATATATATATATATATATACACATACACACACACACACACACACACACACACACACATATACATATATATGGAGATTAACAAACAAATGTAAATGCTGAAATGTTAAACATTTCTTTAGCTCAGTAGTAATCAAAGCCTAAATAATGCGTAACTTACAAAGGTGCAGGTATAGGAACTATGGTTGGCAAGTTTTGTCATTACCAAGTGATCAGAGGAAATTAATGACCATAGTTAGCTTACAATCTTTTTAGGAAACGCATCCCTGATTGGTATATCAATTTACAAATGAAAGAAAAATAATAAAAAGTAAAATAAAACACTAAAAACTAATTATCACAACAATATGTAGAGTATAAAAATAATAGATTTTGATAAAAATAATAGATTAGATAAAATTAAATTCAACATGTCATAAAATTATTTGTGTTGTTAAATGGGTTATATGATGCGATTAACTTTTTTTCTTTCTCTGTGGAGTGTTACAAGCTCTTGGTGCATAAACAAGATCTGTAAATTTGCAAAGACTAAAGTCTCAAATCCAAAGAAATAGTCTTTTTAAAAGTTTAGAGTCAACCACGCTTTTCTAAAACACCTCGTTCTAACACGTTACCACATGTCTACGTCACGATGTGGGAAGATTTGCAATATTTCCACCCAAATATTAATAAAGAAAGAAGGCATAACTTTTATTCTCACTGTTGCAGCCACCATGTCATGGAGACGCTGTGTGTTTCGTTTTGAAGGTGAAACTACTTTGTTTAGCCTTCCAAAAGAGAACACAACTAGAAATCAGTGGTTGTATTTACAACACTGTTCCAGAACAGTTCAACCCAAATATTCAGATGTGTGCAGCACATTTTACAGAGCACAAGGACTGTTTGCTAAATCATAGCCTACTGCAGGCACGTGTACACATAGACATGAAAGGGGGCTTGAGCACCTGCCCTTTTTATTCCTGGAGAGAAAGTGCCCTTTTTTCTGGGATGCTTTTTTTTTATTTTTGAAAAATAATATATATTTCTGTTTGCACACAGCTTCCCTGTCAAACAAATATATTTATTGAAATATAGTATCTTAATATCAGGTCAGGAGTTCTGAAGCGCTCCCTCTCCCTCTCCCCCTATTGTTAAACCCGATTGTATTGCTTCCGCTAAAGAAAATAGTCCGCTCCGTCACTACGGTTAGAATCCTGTAAGTCCATAGCAACGCTCTGTTTTTCATGGCAACGGTCTGTTATACTCCGCAGACGGTCTGTTGGTTATAACAGACCGCATTCTACATTGGAATTCAACCAAGCCATGTAATAAAATAAGTTAATAAAATAAGCATATATCACCACCAGGTGATATGCTTTAGTTATTTTGTTTATCCTATTTACCTGCATTTCCCTGTCAATTAGATGCAAATGTGCGCATTTTAAATAGTTGACGCCTATTTTGCCATACAGAACGTCCCCAGTTATTGACTTACATCAAGAGTCTTTCCCCCTGAAATTTAGAAATCTAAATTGGTGAATTTAGAAGAAATCTACAGATACAAACAGATGAAGGATACACTCTAAAAAATGTAGTAAATCTGAGTAACTGCATCTGGTACATTAATAAATAAAACTGAGTAGAAATAAGTTAACATTAAACTTTAAAAATAACAATATTTATAAATTAACTATTTAAGTAATTTAACTTTTTTTATTTCCTCGAAACCTTTATAAAATAGTATTCCATACCACCACAAATACATACATGACATTGGCTTTTATTGAATTTTTACTCAATTATTTTGGTAAGTTTAATTTTAAAGTTTTATGTATTCTGATAACACCAAAATAATTAAAACTATGTAGTGCCTCGTGCAAAAATAAACAAATTATTAGTAAAACACGCCCCTCTGTTTGATGCAGTTATTTAGGTTATTCTAAATATGAAGAGTTCAGATGAAAAATCCTCTAAGTGCCATCTGAAATTTCCTTCAATAATGATCATTTTTATCAAGCTTGTATGTTTATGTTCACTTATTTCACATTACTGGCAATGAAAATTACCTATTAATTGTCATTTAAGTTAAATTACTGAACTTAAATACGAGCTTGAAAAAAAAAGCTCATAAGAAAATTTCAGATGGCACTTAGAGGCTTTTGCATCTGAACTCTTCATATATACTTGAAACTAGTAGCATAGAAAATGACACATTGTGCACATTGTGGAATGGTTTCCTTTGCTGCTCTATAAACCTAGTGAATACTAAGGATACCATGGTTTATGTGAACTGATTATTTTGTAGACATCTTTTGAAAATGAAACAATTGCGTGAGTTTGAGGAAGATAAAATTAATTAACTTTTTAAATTATTTTTTTTAAAAGGAAGTCAGAGTTGCATTAATATATATATATATATATATACATATATATATATATATATATATATATATATATATACTTTTTTGTTTAAAAAAAAAAAACCTAATTATGAGAAGTGCCCTTTATTTCACTTGAGCCCCTGCCCCTCAAAATGTCTGTGCACGTCCCTGGGCTACTGTACAATGGTTCTGTGCACAAAGGCTACTTCTATAAAGTGGGGCAGTTCCAACTTTTCTGGCGCTTCTGACTCACAGTCTGTAAGTATGTTTTCATATTTAAAGGATTTGCCACTGATGATTCATTTGCGAGTTTTGAGCAGTGTAGAGTAGCACTTTTTGTTTGTTTCTCCGATCAAAAATGCAGATGGTTTTATGTTTACGCAGTTATGTCATATAACCCCTTTAACAATTCAATGACAACAAATATTATAATATCCTATATCAACTGATTTATATACTCTCTGACTAGCCAATAACTGATAAGGTGCCTATAAATAGCACAAATTGCTTGTATGCTAGTTGAGATATTTCCAGTGATATATGACTATCTGACCTGCATATTGTTTAAACCATTCTTATTCTGATTATTATAGTCCATAAAAACTGAAAGCTAAACATTAAACGACTGTGGTTAGTTATGAAAGAGTTCTAAGTGTTATATTGCTTATAGTCTCTGTAAAATGCAAATTCTAAGCTTTTATAATTCAAGACTGGTAACTGAGCCAGGGAAGATCCTGTTAACACTCTTTCAGAGAATTTCTCAGGAGTGTTGAGTGAATTTATGAGAATTTTGTACTGACAGTGTTTGACCTTTACTCACCATATGCTGTATTTGCTCATGCCATTAACAGGACAGCAAAAATAAACATAATTTCCATGGCTGTGGTTTTTTTTCATGTTAGTTACCATCCACATCAGGGTTTAGGCAAAATCTGGCTAAAACTCACAAATGTAGGCATCGATACTCTGTGAGCCAAGCACCTTCATTCTTCACAAGGGTTCCGTTTGAAAAGAGGCTTTAGAGTGGAAAAGAGGCTTAGGAAACATTCAACACCTAAAAGTAGCTTATTTGGATGCTAGGGAATCAGTCTGAGTCCTGTCTGATGGCTTACCAGTGACTCAACAGCAGAACAGAATTACCTGCCTCAGAAAATTCACACTTTATTATACTGTAGATGCATTAATTTAAATGACATGCAAATTGCAAACACCCACATTCTCATCTCGGCACTGAGAAAAGCCGGTGTAAATTCACATGTGCTAAATATATAACCTATTTGCTGCCGAAAATTCTCATTTCAGAGAGTTTTAGATGGAGAGAAACTAGGACACCAAAAGAGTAACAGTCAATTTAAAACTAACCTATGGAAAACATGCAGTCAGTTGCATGTTGCGAGCAGCGGTTTTCATAGGACATCCTTCTTCCACAGACTCACAGCTCTGCACAGCACATAAATCATATAGAGTTTAAGTGGAACTGTGTAGGTTAGCAGTCATTTAATGGGGGACGCATTGTTCTGCAGAGTGAGTCAGTGGGACCAACTGTGTATCCTCCATGTGCATTTGAATATTGAGCATGAACTCTTGCTGGATTGGAGTTTTGGCATTGGCCTTTTTGCTTTTGCAGTGAAAGTGCAAAGCATGCTGAAGAGCTTTAAATTGAATAGCTTACTGCTGAAGTAAGCAAAGTACTGCAAAGTGATTTGTTGTAAACAGTTCAAATGAAAAAGAAAATGAATTTAGCATTATAACTAAACTACACAACAAAACACAAGAGCATGGACACATGAGTTTGAAGAATCCAAACAACAGCACTGGACCCCATTGACTTTGACTGAATGGGAAAAAAAATAGCACTGAATGTATTTTTTCAAAAGAGTAAGTCATATAGATTTGGAACAACATTCAAGTGATAACAACATTAACATTTTTGAGTGAGATGTCCTTTAAATATTTATAACCTTAAGTATTTTGTAATGAGTAAATAAATGCTGAATTAACATGCAGATAAGTCATATTTAGCGGCCCGTTAAGTAAAACAGTACATTACACAACACTTTGCAATGCTTGATTCTAATTGGTCGGTTGGGGCATTTGCGATATTGATAATGCATGAAGACACTTTCACATAATTTTCTTTAATATGACTATTTGTTTTGGCATTGAATGCAGTACTTATATAACACACAGCAGTTGATAAAAGGAACATCAACCGATGATGACTCCAAACAGCAGGTACTCTTGAAACAAACATCACACAAATCTTGGTAATCATAATACACTGAAATCAAAATATAATGTAAAGAGTCCTGAGAAATGCCTTTAGTTTTCCTGAATTCCAAACATAAAAGAGAGACAACAGAATGTGCATTCTAATGCCATTTAAATCCTCATTGGGCGAAGAAGAAAAGAAAGTCTCTTGCTAATTGGATATAATGGTTGAGGGGAATTTGCTTCTGGTGGCCAAAAAGACAGGATAAACACACACACACAGACTGCAAGGCATTTGTGCTAGAAGCAGCTGCCATTATAACAAGCCGACACCAGGAGATAAAGAGCTCAGAGAGTGAAGACTAAACAAGAAAAACCCAAGAAGAGGAAAAAAAGAGCAAGATGCAAATTACCAAAGTGAGAGTCACAGCAGGTAGAGCAGACGAAAAGGCAAGACATTTAGCCTTGAAAGACGCAGACACTGTCTGGAGAGCTGATCCCAGCAAGTGAAGAAAGCACAAGAGGCTTTGAAGACTAAGGGCCCCTGAGGGACCTTATGAATGGTCTCCTGACTGTGAATTTGTATGCTTCAACAAAAACAGCAAGCAACTGAACTCAAAACAAGGAGATGAAACATGATTTGAGCCTGTGATGGCTTGAAGAACAAAGATTAAAGAGCAGAACGTTCGAGACCTGCAAAGATGTCATTCCCTCCCACATTTCAACCTTTGACCGGCCTCGGTTTATGTGTGGTGGGTGGTTTCACCCACAACCAGTGGAGTTCAAATACAAACATCCTTTCCATTATGAAAATCCACATTTGAAAATATGATTGGTACATCCCACAGGTCCCTTGAGGATGCTTTCTCTTGTTTCTCCAAAGACTCTGTGTGAGTAAGCTTACCCATAAACCGACCGAGTGAGTGCTTTAATCCACACAAGGGCCAGTCTGTGCAGGGGCCACTTCTAAAAATGGCAAACAGTTCCAGACTGTCTGGAAAAATATTTTTAAGAAAGATCATGCTACACCGTGTGAGATGCCTATCCAAAAATGAGCTGTCAAAAACTCCTCTCTGTACTCTGGCTGCATCTTCAAACTTTGCAATCTGTTAGTAAGAAGGACATTTTCATTTTGTAGTGTGCAAGTCTTCAAAATGATGAGAGAGGGACCTGCTCTGCTGATGTGTAGATAATGAAAACAGCTTCTAAACAACTGGAAAGTCAACTTCAGAGGAACAGTGGAGAGTACATAAAAAGAGACCACTAGCTAGGAAAAGGGAACACTTCTCAAAGGGCAGAAGCAAACATATTTTAAAACTTGATTGAAATGTTTCACATATCCCATGAAACACAAGTTGTGTCAGTCTGAATAAACTCCTACGTCTGACAAGACAGACATCTGTAGTCATGTTGAAGATTTTCAATGCCTCAACCAAAAGCCTACATCATTCCACCCACATGCTCAAGGTGAAATACAACCTGAAATGGAATCTTTTAGTCAAGTAGGTCATCCTTTTCATAACTTTTTAAACTGTTAAGATGGCTAACCGTCAGTCCTGGTGTCTTTTTTGAAAAATGTTTTGACATTTTTTGTCTGGCTTTATAATCCAGCTCTGTTATGCTAAAACAGTGTCCATGTTGTAACTGCAAGCAAAATATAATAAAAACGTATAGAAAGATTTTATCTTACTTTTTAATATGAGGAAAACACTAAATAGTTTTATACTCCAGTGACTGGTGAATTCGGTTCATGACATAATCATAAATATAAATGAATGATGCATACGAAATGCATATAAATACCATGATATAGCGATATAGTTCAAGTAAAATTAGAGATTATAATTTGTGTATACCCTACTGTACAAAAGTTTGGACTTTGTAGTCTCTTATGCTCACCGAGGCTGTATTTATTTGATCTAAATACAGTAATATTGTGAAATATTTTCGCAATTTAAAATAACTAATTTCTATTTGAAAACATTTTAAAGTGTAGTTTATTCCAATGAAGCTGAATTTTAGTAAAGCAGCCATTACTCCAGTCTTCAGTGTCCCTGATTCTTCAGAAATTATCCTAATATGCTGATTTGGTGCTCAAGGAACATTTCTTATTCTTCTCAGTGTTGGAAACTGTTGTGCTGCATATTTGTTTGTTTGTTTGTTTGTTTGTTTTGTGGAAACCATGATACTTTTTTTCAGGATTCTTTGATGAACAGAAAGTTTAAAAGAACAACATCTATTTGAAAAAGAATTCTTAACACATCCTTGCTGAATAAAAGTATGAATTTATTTTACTATCTTACTAACCTCAAAATGTATAATGTTATATAGAGAATAGCTTACTGTATTTATAATATTTATATAATAATATTACTTTTATTTTTTAATTTGTAGCAATTCAGTGTTGCCTCATATACAGTATTATCATTAAATTGAATTACATCATATATCTGCATTATATTTGCCATTGGCCATCCTGCTCTCTACATATCAGTTAATACAGCATATTAACATTAAGGTTTATTTTCATATATGTTAAGCAGACAAAAAGTCAGTCAAAGTTGACATATTGCATATGTGGCAGTTATCAGCACAAGTACAAATGCAAGTCAAGTGCTCAGGGAAATGCTGCAAATACTGTACCAATACTGTCATAGTGACAAATAAGAGTCATATACATCAGGTCACTATGAGGGTTTGCTAAAGATGAGTTGTTTTATTTTTCGCATATACTCCAGGAAAAGAGAGTAGGAATCTTGCAGAGGAATGCCTAAAGGTCTGTTTGAGTGGAACTGGCTGTCATGATAATGATTGAGATGATTAATGATTATGATTTCGCCACGGAAAACCAAGATTAGAGAAATTTCTGCACTTACACCAGCAAGAACACTTCATTTGAGATGATAGAGGAAGTAAGTGAGCTGAAGCAGCCAGTTGCAGGGCCTGCACTGGATGTTTTGTCCCACTTTACATCAAGACACCATGCAATCACTTAAAAGCTTTTTTTTTTCTTCTTCTGTATTCAAGTATTTCCAAATGAAACTGGAATTTTTGGAGGGGCAATTCAGAATAAAATAGACTCACAAAGGTATTTCATATTTCTCCCTTTTTCACTCACTGACAAAGATGGAAAGATTTTTAGCACTAATGCAAGATAATGAACAGCAAATAAAGGGCAGTAGGTGTTTAACTGTTGCTTTATCGGTGTATTTTACTCCAACTTTTTAAACAAACTCACAAAGTAGGAACCTAAAAAGAATTTACCACAATTTATTACAAATTTATGGTAACATATGTGCTGTAAAATAAATTAGTATGTTTATATAGCAGGACACATTAAATAGATAAAAAATGGCAGGAAGGGCATTTATATGTTACCAAAGATCTCTATTTCAAATAGATGCTGTTCTTTTGAACTTCACCAAAGGAATTCTGTTTAATACTGATAATAATGATCAATTATTCCTGAGCACCAAATCAGCATATCAGAATGATTTCTGGATGGCCATGTGACACTGAAGACTGGAGTAATGGCCGCTGACAATTTAGCCTTGCCATTACATTTTATATTATTTAAACATATGATATTTACTCGGGTGCTACCTCTTGCCTGATCATAACCCTTCTTTTTAATATTTTGTTTCTCTGATATTTTCATAGTTTTTCATCTTCCATGTCTCTATCTATAACCGATTTGCTAATATCCATCCTGTGCACTCAAAAAGAGCTTTCTCTTCTCTCTATCATTACAAGACACACCTTCTTACTGCTGTGTCTTACAAGTGTGTTTTGGGACTCCATCTGACACTGTAGTCAAAAGCGTTTTCAAATAGTGCACCTTTAAATAGTAAACATATTTCACAACATGATTGTTTTTACTGTATTTTTGATTAAAGAAATGCAGCCTTGGTGAGTATAAGAGATCTTTCAAAAACACAAAAAAAATATTTTATATATATATATATATATATATATATATATATATATATATATATATATTGAAAAAAACTAATTATTCATGTGCTTGTCTTAACTCACACAGCTTTCAGAGCTCTTGTGTGGCTCGTATATTTCTTCTCGAAAAAGTATAACCTGTTCAACTAGGTCACCCATCCATAACTACTTCAGCAACCCCCCACCTCATCCCATAAATCCTTTTTGGCCGAGTCCGTAAGGGCCGCCTGTCACAGATGTAGCTTTTGATGATGGCTCTTCCTTCCTATGCTGGACGGAATGCCAAGCTGATCGATGTCACAGATGCAGCGAGAGCTCCCGCCAACTTTCCCCCCCTTGTCAACCACCCACCGCGTCCACCAGCAGGCACGTGCTACTGTGAAAAACTGGTTAGCAGATGAGGCCTCGTCCATTTCACAGTTTGTGCAAAGCAGCAATTTGAATTCTGAGCCGAAACATGTGCAAGCTTTACAAGACGCCCAGCTTTGTTGATGTTAAGGGGAGTGTGCTTGGAAATCATAGGGCAGGGAAACATGGATCCTAATGGTAGGCTGCCATGAGTGCGGTGCTCACATGGTTTCAATCGATGAGCGAAGTGGAGATCAAACGGCGCCACTCGCTCAGAACACATGGATCCGCGCAAACAAATGCTCATGCTCACACATAGATTTGTCACAAGCTGAAGAAAACAGATTTGTGTTTTATGAGTCACTGTGTTCTTATTAAAGCTGTATCCATGCGGGTTGATGTTTCAGTACCTTGAAGGCTGAAAAAAACTCATACCGCAGCCAGGTGGCAATACAGAACATGCTTTTGAATAATTCCTACCTTTCTGAGAAAAGCACTGTTTAATATCTGTGAATGCCTGACTTGGCTGTGCATTAAGTGTGACTATCCAAACAAACAGAAATTAACAGTTGGATCATATAACAGTTTAATAAGTATCAGATGCTCTTAAAAGCTCAATAAATGTATGCAAATACTATAAAAGAGTGCATTGAAAAAATTGAGTTTGGTCAGAGTCAATATTATGTTTATGTCAACCTCATTTTTCTATGAAGCCTTGCACATGATGTGGGGAAATAATTGGATCATGACTCATATTTAAACATTTATACAAAACTGTGATTAAAATTTCAGCATTTTAAGTATTTTACTGTGTATTTGATTAAAAAAAATGCATCCTAGGTGAACATAAGAGATGTATTTCAAAAATATCTCAAAATCTTACCAACTTCATTCCTTGGTAATGGATAATAATTCTAACGTGATTTGAATGCATCACAAAAAAAAAAAAACACTTGGCCATAAATTGCTGATTTGTGACCAAGTTTGATTAATGTGTTCCCTTGGTCCGGTAAATCAAGGCCACATAATTTCTGCATTTGAACTGAAATGATTGAAGTTGTGGAAACTAACTCTCAATTGTGCAGGGCTTTTTATTTTCCAAAATGATTTTTTTACACTCTTGGGGAAAGTCACTAAGAATGAATTACAGCTGCTTAAAGCATCATTTATGTACACATGATGTCTGTGTTGTTTTAGAAGCTGATTAATTTGTTGTATTATATATGAATATCTATCTAAATCAGGAAACAACACAAATGTGACCACAAAAGAATGCAATTTGCAAACCACATTTGCTCAATGCACAATCCATATCACTAAAATGTGTGCTAAAGTGTATATTTGAATTAGACTATTCTTTGAATTAGACTATATTGTGCTTTGCTTGAGTTTTTACATCTCAGCCAACTTTTACTTTTTCTCCACTACATTTCCTAATTAAAATGTTTACTTTTACTCCAATACATTTCCCTGAAGCATATTTGTTACTTATTACAAAATAGTCAGAAGAACACAGACTGCAGGAAATCAGGTTTGACGAATCAGTGGTCTGGCGTTTGCAAGTTAGACTCATAAAAACAACTTTGCTCATTTGCAAACAAGTGCGCACACTTCCACGGATGATTCATTTTCCACTAAAGTCGAGTCTGGGGTGTGGGATACAGCATCGTCTGCGATAATATGTTAAGTGTTGTTGTAATGATGTGCGATCTGACATTATCAAGCAGGCTATATCACCAAATCACACACTGAGTGCATGCATGTTGATTAATTAGTCTGTTAAAATTTTAAATTCATTCATTCTAAATTGTAGACAACCAAAATGGTTTGTTATGCTTTTTATATTTATATAATTTAATTTAGTTAACTTAATCTATATCACACAAAGAGTACTATTTGTCTACAGTTATCAGCATGAACACATTTAATAATGATTTTATACAGGTTCAGTAAAGCAATAAGTGACTTACATTTTAGACATAATGTTGCTTGTTTTTGCTCAATTTTGCTATCAAAAATAGTTCCAAACAAAGATCACAGAACTGTTTTGCGTCTCTGAGAAATGGGCAGTGTTTACTTATTGAATGAATTAGGTTTTTGAACAAATCATTTGAATAAATGATTCAGTGATTCACTCATTAACACAGACAGCTGTTTTGTTTATGAATCGGTTGAATCTCAGTGAATCTCTCAATTAACAGTCACACAAGACAACAGTCTGCCTCTTACTGGTGGTTTTAATTTCAAATTTTGAATTTTTTATGTTTTAAATTATTTTAAATATAAGTATTCAACATTTTATGTTAAAAACAAAACATTAGGCCTATTTATGCATTTGTTATTTCAGATTAAATGCATCCAAGTCCCCTTTGAGATACATACACTATGTGAATACATCTAAATGCTATTTCAGATGCATATTCCAGAAATGTTTTCTTATGTTGGAATGAAAGACCCCAAAATACAATTTAAATATAGGGCCTATATTTTTTTGCTTCTTTTCCATTTTGCATTTACTTGTACTTTTACTTTCAATACTTACAATACTTAAGTACAATAAATTTCAGATACTTTAATGAAGTAATATTCTAAAAGGTGACTTCAGTTTCTACCAAAGTCATTTTCTGGTAAGATATCTGTACTTTTACTTGAGTATGGTTTTCAGGTACTTTATACACCACTGTCAATCACACTTAAACACATTCAATCAAAATAATCAGTTTAAAGTCTCTTGATGAAAATTATTAGAAACACTGATGACAAGCACCAGTCCAGAATGCCAAGTGCAGTTTCTTTTGCATACTTCAAAATAATAGCATATATCTACCAGAATGAAAATATAAGCTGTCTACTAATTGTAATGAGCAATGTACCCTCTTTATATCTGTCAAATGGATTCTGCAGTTGGCTTATAAATTGGTATTTTTTCCATTATTCCACACACAAAATGAATAATTTCTAGGGAGGCAGAGTGTACAGAAAAACATACACATAGACTGCAAAATAAGACAAATATATTTAAATGTTACCAATAACTCTTTCAGATCACACAGGGTTAACAACTTCTGACCACATCTTTGTAATACAGAACTCCTGAAGGAATAACAGCGAAAACAATGTCTGCTTTAAATTAGTCAGAGCATTACAGGAGAATGCATTCCTTTCTGCAGATGTTGCTAATTTTCAAATGTTACTAAACAAAATGAACAAATGGGAGAATATTGTTCTAGGCACCTGCTTTATTAAACACTGCTATCCCATTAGGGTCCTTGTTCTGCACACAAGCATTCAGTTCTTTGTCTGTTTTGTCTATGACGGTTTTTTAGTTAAAATTTCACAAAGCTAGCATTTTCCAGCTCTTCCATTCTGACCCTGCCATGCAAAACCATCACTGGAAAGAAGCTACTGGACTCGCTTATTCATTCGAAACCATCAACCCACTCACCCACCTACACAAACACATAAACTCATATCTGAAGAATGTCTGCTGTGGTTACCGATTAGCTAGTGTCTGAATGTACCGCCATGCATTGTGGGTTCTTTCCCAGAATCATCAGTAACAATTTGGCCACTTTAATGATCTTGAAAAATACATCATCATTACATATTTTAGAAATGTCAGCGCAATCTTATACTATAAAACCATTCAACAGCAGATAGGAATTACACAGAAATATATTTTCTCCAGTTAAGACGACCTACAGTAACACCCAATGTTCAAAATACACAATTGACTGGCACAATCCACCAGATAATTTCTGATGATTTTGAAAAGAGGTATGGGAATCTTTATGAACTTGATTCTAGCTCAGATTCATCACAACAGTTTCTTGACTGTTCCATTAATGATTCTTATAGTATTTTTAGGGGGGAAAATAGTGTAACTCCATTCAAATTGTACAATCACAATGTATTATATTCAGTCATGGTGCTGTGACACTTTTAAATAAATATTGTAAAAGTGTTATTTTAGTATTACTTCTATAATATTAAGCCTAGTTTAGACTATCAGCCCAAATCCAATGTATGTGCAAATCAGATTGAAATTCGGCAACAAACTACCTAAAATCTGATTTTTGCAAATCCATTTCGAGCTACATTCGTATGTGGTTTGGAATCCTATTCAAATTGCATTCCTGGAAATCCGTTTCAGTCTGACCGCTCAGATCGGATTTAGCGAAGCTTCTCATGCCACGTAAAACATAAACACGTCAGAAGTTTTTTGTAGAAAACATAAATCTCTTTGCAGAAACAAGCTTGTGTTGTTGCAAACAGTAAGTCAAGTGGGAAAAGATAATATACTGTTAGTATACTCACCTCTTTGAGTGTTGAAACCAGCGGAGATGGCAGCAACAAAAAAAGTTTTACATTTTAGCTTCCTGTGTCTCTGATACTGCCTCATAAGACGAAATCCATAATAATAATAATTAATAATAATCCAGTGCATCGGCAACATGTTATGTCGTTAGACAATATCTGCTTGCAAACAGTATTGCTGTCATTGTTGTTTTTAGCGTAGGCATAACAACGCAACTGCATTGCCATAGTAAACAACGCACATTCAATAAAATGAGAGAGCGGTTATGGACACACAAATCAGATATGAACAACTGCGATACACTGTGTGGACAGTCAGTTATTCAAAAAAGATTCGATCAGGATATGCACTAAATCGGATTTGGGCTGACAGTCTGAACAAGGCTAGCTATTTAAATTAGCTAATTGAATTAGCTATTTTATTTTATTTTTATTTGAATTAACTTTGAGTTTTCATTTTACTTCCAGTTTAAATTTTAGTCAATTTGTTTTGCTTGTGTCATTTTTGTTAGGTTTTTCATTTATTTTTTTATTTAGCTAAATATTTTTATTGAGATTTAATTTACTCTTACAGTATTTCAGTTAAACTCTAAAAAGTCTTAACTTATATCAATTTAAACTTAAGTTTTATTATTTATTTATTTATTTCAACTATGAAAAACAGTTTTAATAGTTCTAGTTTTAGTTAACAATAACAATCTGCAGAAGACTGCATTTGTTAGATATATTATAGAACTAAACATCATTCCAATACTGAATTATAACCGGTTCTCGTTTTCACTTATTCACCCAGTGTTCATACATGCAAATGCACACAACAACAAATGCACTCACATAAAACCCACAGTATGGTTAATAAAATGCATGGTAGAAATGATACTCTTGATTATTTATGCAGTAGCCTTTTGAGAAAAATGAAAACAACGGTGAGTTGTAAACTGGTTGCGAAGCTGAATGCATATTTATTCATTTAATTAAGCAAATGAAAGAGAGAGGATATGGAAATGTAGTCGAGGTGAAATCGGCCAAAACATTCCAGTCATACTAAAACCTCAGCGGCAATACAGAAGAGGGAAAGCGGGTGCGGACCAAAATGTTTTCATAAATAATGAGTTTAATAACATCATATTGCTTCCAACAAGGCCAGTGCATTGAGTTTCTATCACCTGAATTCATAATGAGCTATCATAGCTGAAAGTTTCCAATAACCAAGAATGAATTATTCACAATTCAGTGCCACAAACAGATTCATGATCAATTAAACACTCAATTCAGCATTAAAAGCACTGACCTAAATGCAACCTTTGTAAAACACTCAGATTATTTTTCTCTCAGCCACATAAGATAATAATTACTCTCTATATCACTATACAAACACCCTTTCTGATTTCAGACAGTTTAGATAACAATTGTGATAACCTTGATTAATGCTGCATAATCTACTGGTAAACATCTCAAGAAATATTACGCAAATTTGTAATTTTAGATTTAGACTCATTTAAATGTATTTGCATGAGAATATTTAGTTTGTTCTAACACAAATGTATTTATATAGAGTAATGTACCAACACACCACACCGCCTGTTGCAAAATTGAGAAATGTTTCAGTCTCCAGAAGGAAACAGGTGTTTTCTAAATACCTGTTCATACTTCAAAAAGAAACGCTGCCAATTGCCTCCAGCAAGCTCCTAGAACTTGTCTGAATATCAAAAATTTCTCTAATTATCATGAGCTGGTGCACGAGGCTGTAACCTTTCATCCAATTACGCACTGTGTCAAACCCATCTGGACAACAGCGGAGACAAAAGACTCCAAACTATCCCACTCCATCCACTCCTTGAGTCTGTTTTTAGAAGTGCTTGTGGCTTCACAGAATGCCATAGTCTCGGCTCATGAGAATGGTTGAGCTGTAATGTCTAACAGTTGGACAACTCTTCACAAACTCTCTGCTCTGGTCTCCGGGGATGTGTTTGTGGCAGTCTCGACGATTACCCGAAATGAACCTTCTTAAAATTCTCAAACATTTGTTTGGTGTTGTAATGCATCATATGGTAAGTGACAACATGACTTATGGTCCTCATGCCTGAGCCAGTGGAATATTATTTAAAAGAACTTTTTGTAATTTGGTGTTTCTTCAACTATGGACACTTTTGGCCCCGTGGATTTAGAAAATGAACTCTCTTGAACCATATATTTCACACTGGATTATTTCATTAGTCCACTGACAATGCCTAACAATCAAAGACAAATTCTGCCTATTTTTGCATTATTCTTTTCTGAAAGTAATGAAAACTTCTACTACAATATAATTTCCAACAAGCCAAAGTTTTTGCAGAATTCTAGAAATGTAACTGTTAATTGCATTTCGGAAAAGAAATTAGTCTTACTAAAGCTAATTTCATAGCTAGAATTTAGGCATCCTAAATACAAATCAACTATTCAGATTTGATGCATAATTTGACATAAAATGACATTTTGATTGCAAATGGCATAAAATAAAAATGTTCAGTCCTCATGTGATGTTTACCTATAATTTATTTTGTTTTCTTAATGCACCTCATAGTCCACATAAAGCAATAACATTGTTATTTCTTATAAACAAGTACAGTGGCTTTATATAAAAAAATTAAAAAATAAAAATCAGCAGAATTGTTTTATTTTATTTGTATAGTTGTAATTGTATAACCTTCAATTTTTATGCTTATATGACTTGGATCTATACATCTGAAAAGTAGCAAAAATTAATTCTGATGGTATTGTAATACATTTTATTTACATACATATGTGTATCTCTGGAGTTGAAGGACTTCAGCTAGAGAACAAAATCTAAATATATCTGAATATAAGTTTTCCTTACTGTGAGGCTTCATCCCCCAATACAACTGCTAATGAAACATGCACTTCCAATCAGATTTATGACTGTCAATAAACCATAGCATGAGCATGTAGGTTCGACATGAGTAGGTGTGCTGGGAGAGTCATGGTGTCATACAAAGTGCTGTAGAAGTTTCTAAAAAAGCTTCACTGGCTTTTGAAGAAGCCCTTATTTTTGTGATGACATTTCTGGGTTAGGTTTCAAAGCTTTTTGAGTATGGCACACATAGCACCTCATTATGAGAAAACACATCCACTTGCTTAGCACACACAGTAGACACACACAAAATTCACTGCAATGCTAATGAACAACACACATGTACAATAAAAGCTAAAACTATGGGCAACACACACATGCATTCACACGCTTGATACATGATTCTTCCCTGGACCCTCACAGAGGCGCACATATATTCAAGGGTCTTCACACGTCAAATTAAATCAGAACTAGCCGGGTGAAAGCAATTGCTGGGAACCGAGCATGAGATGATGTCTCTGAGAACAGAACCAAGCGAAGAGAGACAAATCCTCAGATATCGACTGTGGTTAATGTATTTAAAGTCCCTAACAATGGCATGCTGTGAACACCGGGTTTCTGGGAGCAGAGAATACGGCGATGAAAGTCATAGCGCATCGTGCCAATGACTGGAGATGTTAGCCTCAAGATCAGACAGACAGCAAGTTAAACTAAATGGTTGTGCATGAGGAATAGAATCAGCTGAAGGTTTGCATCTAAGTTTCAAATTAAACCTCCATCTTTTGATAATCAATAAACAAGCCATGGCATCAGCCTTATCCTGAGAGTAATTGGGGAGCCTTCATTCAATGCAGTTCACTCGGATCCAGACAAATGACACTGATACCTGCATCTGAATCTTATTACACCTCATGTCAGTAAAGAGGCTGAATAATGTAATTCATGGCCCCGCGGAGGCGAGAAAGATGGTGAATACCCAGAAGTAATTCTGGAATATGCTGTACTATAGAGATCACGACTGCCAAGCACAGCATGTCTGTACAGAAGTGTGTAGATGCAGTCAGTGCAGAATTTGGACAGATCTTACAGTCTGTCTAGACTCTTTTGAGGCGTTTGAGTGATGGAGCTAATCTAATTAGAAAAATAAAAAAATGAAATAACCCAAAAGAATTGCAGCCAGAGTTCGGCCAATAATCTCCGAACAATCCACCCACTCCCAGTATTGCACAAAGACTAGCCAAGAGTCTGAGTTTACGTCCAAATAACTTGCTAATGAGGCACCTGGCTAGTCATTAAATAATTGTATGGTCTCTGATGTTTAGGTCCTTCTTAATTCCTCCCCCATCCACATTCAGCACCTGACATAGATGGTGTTTACATTGAAGAATTTGACACATTTGTGTCTCTATAATCACAATCCATGTTTAAGCTATTGTGCTTTTTACTACATCCATCTCAATACTCCATTTAGCTTATTGGAAACTGCACTGTGTGAGCACTTTCTTTCTTAATTCATAATCCTTTGTGTGGCACTAACTTGTGTGGTGTTGAATTAGACTGACCGCAGACCACAGGAAGCCGAAATGGAAGGAAAAGAAGAGAAATATGCTGAGCTGCAATTCAAAGAAATATAAAACAGGTAATGCATGTTAATATCTTAAAATATAATGAAATATATCAACTAAAAAGTTTTATAAACCTTTAAAGCGTGTTCTATTTTCTCAGAACCTTCAAATAAGGCTTTGTCAAATCAACCAACACACTATCATGGCAACTATTGAATGTTTTGGTGATCAGTAGCAAATGCATATGAATTTCTATGATCTATTTTTTACACTTGCATACAATCTGCTTACACCCCATTAAGGGTTAGGTTTAGGTCTTATACACATCATACATGTTCAAACAAAATATACTGTACAAATTCATATGATTTGACCAGAAACTAAAATTGTCATGTTTTCTCATGAGATCGGTTTGAATCAGCATTAAAAGTCTTAAAAATCATAGGAATTTCACAAAGCATTCTCAGTTAAGTTCTGAAAGGCACACAACCCTGATGTCTAATGCACTAACGCTGTACTTGCATAGGAGCAGTGCACTTTTATAATCTACATGCATTTCAAATAAATCAAATATAAGTATCAATCGCTGATGTCAGATCGGAGAATAAAAATCTCTTTGGAAGGCCAACTTTAATCAACTTTAGTCTTTAAACCAATAATTTTAAAGAGCTATGGACCTAGGGGAACATGAGGAGAACTTGCTACACATGTAATTTTAGCACAGCTTTAAATAAACTGTTTAAGTATGCAGCAATCCAGATTCAATCCACCCCCTATCCCATCAGTCTTAGCCACACCGGTAAATGTACTGCAGTGGTCCTTATTAACAAAAGAGGTTGATTTGCTTCCCTTGGAGAGAAAGAGGGTTATCTGCTTGGAGTGACATCATCTTTATTCATTCTGACTTCCTGCCATCTGCTATACTAATTCATCACTCATTATGAATGTCCTTTCATTCACAGGTGGTGATAACACACTACACCCACTATAGGTCATAAAGACCAACAAAATATGACAAAAGGAACCAAAAATAAATTAGTTTGATGCATAATAATTTACCATGTTTACCTACAAGGTCCTTGCTCACACTTACCCAAACTCCCACAACCACAGGCTACAGTGTAGATTGTTGAAAATTAAGGACCATAAGAAGAAAACAAACAAGTTTCCTTAAAATAGTGAATATTGCAAAGTTCTCTTTTAACCACTTTAATTATATTTTTCATAGCCACTGGGTGCAGGTGAGGTTTGCACAGGGGTTGTTATCAACAAAAATCAATTATTGTAGGCTACACAATGAATCAGTATAACTCATTCTACACCGGTAGATGAATAGGCATTATACAAAGAGCTAAGTTGTACTCCCTA
Source organism: Carassius carassius (assembly GCF_963082965.1). Lineage (NCBI taxonomy): Eukaryota > Metazoa > Chordata > Actinopteri > Cypriniformes > Cyprinidae > Carassius > Carassius carassius. The sequence goes on along the minus strand of NC_081759.1, from coordinate 23,542,399 downwards.
AGCTCACATTTCATTGTAATTTAGTTAAGACGTGATAAAAAAAAAGTTTATCTGCACCAATCAATCTTCCCTTTCACTGTATTTTCTCAAGGCAAGTCACAGCGACAAAGAGTACCCTATTGAAATCTATCCTTCAGATGCAAACCGCCAAGCCCAAAAATGCCCCACAGGTAATAAGAACCACAGCTCTGGGCATCTTGCATAGTCACCATTATTGAGAAAATTCTAAAATCTCTGGCATTTGATGATAGCCCCTCAGGCACACCATAACATTAGTCCCAAATTCCTCAAATTCTAAAAGGAGGTCTATAAAACTTAGACGTTACATCTGTTAACATACCCTTTCATCTGAATACCAGCTCCTCATAAGAATGTAATTAGATTTTTTTTTTATGTTTGTTTACCCTTTTCATCTTTATCTTGCGTGTGTGTATATAAAACAAGCTGAAACTGACAATAACCATTATTCTACTGATACAGTATATATATAAATATGGGGTTGCATGTTGGGATTGGAGTTAGGGGGTGTGCCTGAAGCGTGAATCCTTATAAGGATAACACCGTGTCTAAACCGGATGCGAGTGGCGCGACAAAATACTATAGAACCACTTATCTATAATATAGATTCATTATATATAGATCAGTCAATAGAACTCATTATAATCAGTGATGCTGTCTACATGGATGCAGCGCGGCATGACACCACAAATCCCTGAGAGTAAACTGCTGCTGCACTCTATTTATGTCGTGCTGACACAAATTTCAAATGATTTTCAGCGGTCGCTTTGTTGCGTCCAATTTAGACAGTCTTTAGCTGATGCGGTGCCACACAATGATGGCGGCGAATGATTTGCAGATCCTCAGTGCCACACTGACAAACATACAATCTTCTACATCTTGGATGCCCAAGTTACAGTCACTGAGAAAAACTGTATTTATACAATATTTAGATTATATAGGATATTCCGAATAAGGCTATCATCAATAGAGAAAGGGCTAAAAAGGCCATGCTAAAGAGCCAAATGCTGACCCCTTAATATTCTTAACACAGTTTAGCATGATTGTATTCCTGTGATGGATGTGCCCTACCAAGAGATAATACAGGTCAAGTCTTGCTCATCAACAAACGCCAATGGTGCCATAAGTCTGTCAAAACAAGTGAAAAATGAATCCATCTTTTATTATTAGAAGGATTGCATGAGCACAGTCCAGACACTGATGACCACAATTACACCCCAACATACAGGAAAAGAAGGGCAGTGAGTAAAGTTCAATGACACCTCATAAGAATGGAAGGTCATTATGGAAAGATTGAGTTCTGTTTCACCAGAGCAGCCATGTTGCCCCATTCATGATTAATTGTGATCTGTGAGCCTATCCGAACCAATGATCTAGAAAGGAATGGCCTCTGTACACTCATTAAAGAGAAAGTGATGGTAAAAAAAAAATAAAATAAAAAATTGAATGAATGACAAAACGTATCTACTTCTCCTACTTTTGAGCCTATCAGATTGTAATATGGCTGCATATTGCTCTCAAGGGGGACTCATTTACTTAACTAAGAAAACATTCCAACTGGCACTCCATCATAAAAAAGCACACATGACCATTTAAAATCACAATTAACTCAGCATTTTTCTCTGCAAGCTCGCTCTAGGAAAATGCTGTGGTCACATTGACATTTTTAACAAGGAATCTGAATGTGTTTTGCATCTTAACTGGGCCTATTTAATAAGCAAATCAATTTTATTTATTTTTCATACAGCTTATGGTCTCCTCATCAGACAGAGAGCCTACAATGGATTGTTTCTCTAAGTTGCTTGCTTTGAATTTTTCCACAATGTAATCGCAAATGTCACACAATAAATACAGCATGCAGGACTCACGCTGAGAAGGCGTTCTAATGAAGTGGCCAGCTGATGCTGACAGCACAGTTCATGTGTGCGGGATAAAGACCTGAACTACTGGAGCTTAAGGGCCCACAGGCTCATCCAACCAGAACAAATTTGTCTCACACTCTCAACATGGGTCCCCTGTCAAACACACTCCTGTCCTCAAGCTGGAATAAAATAGTTACACTGTCATGGATAGAGTGCCCAATACAAAGCGGAAAATATAATGCAATAAATATTGATATATAAAGCTTTTGAAGTCTGTACTATAGTGCAGAGATACACTACTTACAGTACAAAATACACACAAGAATATACACATAAGTAAAGGATGTCTAGACAATTTTTCTGTCTCTAAAAACATTGTGATGAGCCAAACCTAAACATCACTTTTACTCTACAATGAGGTGTGGAAGACCATTTCCACCTTAGAGTTAAGAAAATATGGATAAATGTGACATTAAATTTCAAAACTGCATCTTTATTTCTTTACAATTGTGTCTTCATTTCTAACAAATGTGACTCAGAACTTAGCATAATTGTTAATTTACATCTTACAACAGCAACTTTATTTGACATCATTGAAATGATTATCCTCGATTGTGATTTTTTTCTCTCAAAAAAGGACTTAAAGCTCACAAGTGCAATTCCAGGAACTGTAACATTAGTTGCTGCTGCAATTATTTTACATCTCACAATTGCAACTTTATTTCACATAACTGGATTTGTTTTACACAACAATGATTATTTCCTACAACTGTGACTTTCATTCTCCAAATTGCCACGTAATTTCTCACAATGTGATTTTCTTACAAATGGGAATGTCTCATGATTTTGACTCTATATATAACAACTGCAGCTTTATTTCACATAATTGTGTTTTTTTTTTTCTTCCTGTAACTGTGATTTTATGTTTCAAAATATGACATTATATCTCACAAATGTGACTATTTCTTGGATGTAGGCTCTAGTTCTTATTTTACATCTCACAAGATGTAACTTTAGTTCACATAACTGCATTTGCTTCCATTAACTGTGATTACTATAATTGTGCGTATATCTTAAAATACTAATATATTTAATGAAATTGCAGCTAGTTTTTTTAACTGCACTTTACAATTCTTTTTTACTTCTTCTCTCACAATGTGACTTCATTTCTTATTTTAAATGCTTTCTCACTATTAAACATTTTAGCCGAAACAGGATACCATACAGCAGTTGAGCAAAAAACTGATTTCAATCCAGTGACCCCAAGTATAAAGGTTTCCACATATATAAACCTAAAAAAAACAACACACACCACAGAATATACAGCAACATGCCCCCTGTCATCAGCATCTGTTATTTCACGGTCTGTCTGAGACCGTCGGTATAGCTTAACAAACAAAATGCCTTTTTATCAGCCACACAGCATTCTGATACATTGCAAAATGGCATGAGACGATGCGCAACGAGCCTTTTCCGGGTGAGGGATGTTGAAAGATCATCGATTCGCTCAAGCTAGCAGCTGTGGCCTCTGACATTGAGAATAGGGTGTTTGCTTGTAATTGCCCCCCGACAGACACATGCATCAATGAAAGCAGCCTCTGAAATCTCCCACACAGTCCCGCACACAATGGAAGAAATATGATATAATGCAAGACATTTCATACTCTTCCATAAATGTTAGACTACAAATTATATATGTTTCCATAAACACTGGACCGCAAATGTTCCACCACTGGATGTTAACCTACATTAAACTGTGATAGCAAATATTTTAACATAAAAAACACTGATTTAAAAGTTCACCCCAAAAAATAATAATGATAATAATAATAAAAGAAAATAATTTCATCATTTACTTGTGTCATGCCATAATAATGTATTTTGAAGTATGTTGAGTTTTGGTTCCCATTGTATTCGAATGTAATCTTGGCCAATGGGAACCATAACCGTTTGGTTACCAATGTTCTTCAAAATATTTTCTTATAAGTTCCACAGTAGAAAGTCATACAAGTATGGAATCACATGTACAGTAGGTAAGTAAATTATGGCTAAATGTTAATTTCCTGAGTGGACTATGCCTTTACTTTGCCATACGTCCTTTAACTCTAATAGAAAAGAAACTCTCTGAAGTTCTTAACTGCTGTTGTAAGAAACAAAGGAAATGTGACTCAATGCGAGGCATGCCACCAAATCACACCTTGAAGCATGTCGAATGTGTGACGTCTGAATGTGCTGTGATTAATTGAAGAACTGCCACTGATGGTTTCACTCCCTCTTCAAGCCAAGGAACAAGTGCACCCTGAGGTATTGTAGCTAAGAATCCATTATTCAAGGAGGAGGCTGTAGCTCCAAGCTGCAGAAGCAGAGTTGACACCAGGAGGCTCTGAGGCCATGCTCAGTTACAATTATAGCTCCTAGCACAGATAGACTGGAAGCACATTTAAAATCACAGACCTGTGAAGCTGAGAAGACTGGGAAGCTACAAACAAGGGTACAAGCATACAACCTGTTTTCATATATTATTACATCATATTATTTTGGACTGCTCTCATATTCAGGAACAAAACTGTCAGCTGAAGAAAATTGTGACTGATGCATCTATGCTTCATTCTTCTGAGTGGCATCCAAGCTTTGAAAGCGATAGCATCTGCCTTTGAGGAACACTTACATGATGCTCCATCATTGCTATATACTTCAGTGCCCTTGCAGCCTCAAGGAGACACTTTCAGAAAACAGGTTCACCCCCTCAGGGAGCAAAAAAACACACATAAGAACTGTTTCTTCTGGACTGCAAAGAGATTAAATAGAGAGCAAATTCAAGAATTTAGCTTCTCATGTTTTTCTCAAGAAGGAAACAACCCCAGTAATCTCAAGCAAGTCTCCTCCAGGGTTTTAGAAGAAATCTCAATGTCTCAGACTGTGCTCAGATTTGCCAAGAAACTAAAGTCAAAGTCAGAGTTCTAATATGAACTCATATTCATTTCTCATCAAATTCTTAAAATTATCTGAGAAATATATGAAAGAGATCTGAGAAGCTATGAAAGAGCAACTTATGAGAAATAAGATTTTCCTCTGGGTCAGTCTTTCATAAGAATACACTACATGTCTACATTTATGCCAAATACATGATAAGACTGGTGTTTTTACTGCATAGGTATCAGATTTTTTTTTTTTATATCACCACTGAAGAATCTAAAATAATGTGCAAATTAAGTTAAACATACGTCACAGTGCTTAAGCCAAATTTTACATCAATACAATTTTTTTTACATCATCTTTAAAGGGGTCATTGGATGCTACATGCACTTTTACAAGTTGTTTGAACTGAAATGTGGGTTGGCAGTGTGTGTACACAACCTTCCTATAATGATAAATATCCACCCAGTGTTTTTTTTTTTTTTTTATCTCGTTAAATCGTTTCCCTTTTCTCAAATCGAGCCGATCTCAGATGCCTCTCTGTGTGATGTCAATCAGACAGGCCCCTTGCATGATAGTTTGTTTGACAGTGGCGTTTCAGCACAGACTGGACTGGCGATCACAAATTCATGTACAGTTTATGGAACTAATCACAAACTTTTAGGGGGGCTGGGTAGTCATTTAGTCACATTAAAAATGGACTAGCGATGCCCATGGATTGAGGTATTCTGTTGTTTCGATGTAATAGTAAACATAGCAGTCGTCATTTACTCCCCACATATGAGCCGCTGAGGATGCACTGGTTTACATCCATTTTTGAAGGGTATGTTCCCCCGATCTACCAAAATATGTCTATGTTCACGCGAATCATTCGTGATCCAGCTTCACCAACAGAAGAATTGAGTATAGGGTTTTTTAATGAATCACAAATCGTCTTTCATAATAATGTGTTAATTAACAAGTTTCACGATGAATGCGGCTTAAGTAAATAGTCCCTCAGAGAGCGGTTTGGAAGAGAGGGCGGGGTCAGCAGAGCTCATTAACATTTAAATTCTTGACGGTAAAAAAGGGTGTTGTTTTACACTACCATTGAGAAATTTTAACCAAACTATGTTACAGATTTTTATTAAGACCCTAAAGAATCATAACAACTTGTGGAAAATGGACATCTGATGACCCCTTTAAGATGTTGTCCAGCACTTCTGGCTGCTCTGTGAACAATGTTGAACATAAAAATCCAGTTGATGTAAATCTCCCTATGAAAAGAATTAGACAGGAAACCTATCCACTCTCACAGTGACAGCATATTTGAATCCAAATGGATGTGCATCACTCGCATTTCTACTATAGAAGGAAACATTGCCAGAGACTGAAGATGAATAAGAAAGGGGAGAAACAATGGATAGGTTCAGCATGAGAACTGATCAGTCCCCTCCTATTTCTCAAAAAACTGAAGTAATGTGGCAAGCTATTTTAACATTATTGTCTTTAAACTAATTTGATTGTTTTTTTTTATTTTATTAGCACATATTTCTTTTATTTTATTTTTTTAAGTAGGGATGCACCAATATACTTACCAAAAATCATTGTGTAGCCACACTGGGTTGTACATTATAGTTAACTCAAATGATATATAGGGAATTTTAATAATTAATCAGGAATATGAATAATATATATATATATATATATATATATATATATATATATATATATATATATATATATATATATATATATATATCATATGACAGTTACATTAAAATTATTGAAGATGAAAAATAGGTCATTTGTATATATCAATAACTCATTACAAGGCACTGTAATTTGCTCATTAATATGTCAATATGCCATTCTTCATATCAATTATAGTGATATCTCTTACTGTAAATTACCGCAAATCAAACAGTGGTTTGTCCAGCAAACGGCCGTAAGATTAACTTATCAACTTTCAATAAAGTTATCACTTCTTATAACTCAAGGAACAATATTCTCTGGCCAGGAAAACATTATCCTATCATTATGAAATTCCGGTTACTAAAAAGTAAAGAGCTTGTAGCTAAAGATCAGACATTTCATTGACTCGTGATGTGAGCGTTTTAGACAGAGGCAATCATGAATATATATTGGTTTTTAATAATTAAACTAATAATACAACAAACTACAAATCACACAGAGTAAATACGCATACGACAATACAGACAGTAAACTTTTTACAAGACATAACGGAATCCAAATGAGGGAGAGAGAGAGAGAGAGAGAGAGAGAGAGAGAGAGAGAAAGAGAATGAGTGAGAGAGGATGAGAGAGAGAGATGAGAGAATAGGCGCGATCACAGAATAAGCTCAGTTATGCAGACAGACAGTAACCCTTGAAAGACAACAACGAATCAAATCACCTTGAAAAAGTAATAGACAAACTTTTAGCAGCATTTAAATCTCCATAGAGAATGATACTTGCATGTGGTCTCTTTGTGATTGGGCGTGTTCTCTCGTGTCTTCCGGGGCTGCTGCGGAATCGCGCAATATTTGAACGGTCCAACAAAGTAATGATTCAGAATTCGTCTTCCTTGTGTAGAGAGGAACTTAGTAAGTAAAAGAAATGAAAACAACGGAGATGAAAGCTCCCGAAGGAGCCATGAGAACGGCTGTTCTCTCAGCTGCCATGCTGAGATCAGAGATGATAGAAGAGCGGGGACCAAGAGCAAGAAGGACAAGACAGGAAGGAATTTCCTGGGTCAGTTCTACTTATGGAGTGACTGGTTCACGCCTCTGTTTGCGCGAACAACCAATGAACGTCCGCGATCTGAAGCGGGAAAAAGTTCCTTTGTCTCTGGGGAAACAGCCACTTCTAATAAGTTATGGCTTATCAGATCTCAGCAGTGATATTCTAGCAAGTTCGTAATTCCAGATTAATACATTGTGACAAGTGAGTCCGTCAAAGCATGACGATTAAACAGATACCAAAAATAACATATATAAATGATCAAAACATGAAGTTACATTCAAATGCAGAATTACACACATTTAAAGTTTGATTAACACACAATAAAACTGCAGATACTCCAATTTATATGGGGAAACATCTACTGCACAAAAAGGCAATACTCAATACATTTAGAATCTTTCTATACATTTAGAAATTTATTCTCTTTCCTGTCCTGTTTCCCATAGGTCGTAAAGTTTTATGATCTGGTCAGGGGGATAGAGTTACAGAATCATGACTCTTTGTGAGAACATTCATTCCAAAAACATTTCCAATTTACAAGTCAGCAATTTATAATCCTCACATAACAGGATTAACCACTTTATGCAACACACACCCCTATCAAAATACATCTTAGTAATAAAATAACGAAGGTAACGAACGTTAAGAAAGGTTTGTGTTTGTGTGTGTGTGTGTGCTGTGTAATGTGTTTCGTTTCTCCTTTGAGGCTGCTCATGTGACTGTGGAAATTTTTGTCCAGAGTGTCGTAAATAATTTAAATCCAGCCAGGCTGGCGCCAGGCCAGGCATTTAGTTTAGAGAGAGAGTTGGGTTCATATGCCTGAATTCAAAATCTACAAGCTTTGGGTTTGCATTGTTTTAGATTCAACGAACCGTGATTCATTAGTTCAGAACCAATGAATCGATGAACTGCATATCCATTACAATTGGCTGATAAAAGCAATTATCAAAGCTATCAGCAATCAGGCAATTGTTTAAAAACAGCTGATGATAAGGGCCAATTATTTCCTGTCAATCAAAAGGAGAGTGGTGTTGCCTGAGCGCACACTGCTCACATTCTCCCTCTTGTTCACCATCGTCATTAACGGTTCTGTCTAATACAGATAGAAGTCTGTCTTATAATCTGATAGAACTGTCAAACAAAGGAATTGTGACCTGCATGATTGCGTGTTCTCTGCCTAATTTTCAGTCCTTGCAAATTGAATGCATTAAACAATAAATTCATGATTTCAAATTATGCTGCGCTTTATGCATTGGTCCACTGTCATATTCATCCCCAACGCACATAAACTTCTGAGTGCTCTGCTGGTTACAGTTTACTTCCTTTTAAATTATATTTTTATTAAATATTTATTTATTTGTGGAAAATACTTTGTCATCTAAAGTATAAGTATGTTTATTTTACAAATGTAGTTTTGAATCCATTTTCAAATGATTTCAAATTTCTTAAATGTTAATAAAAATATACAATTATAAGTTCTTTCCAAGATATCGGCATATGCTGTCCAAAAAAAGAAAAAGAAAAAAAAAATTGGTCAACCACTACTGAGGTTTACATTTTTTTGTAAAGCACCTCTAATCTGATTACCACAATGGGCTTTGATTGCGCGAGCAGAGAGATTCGCGCTCGCGCACATTCTATCCCACGCGCGAGCAGAGAGATAGATGCTTGCGCATTATATTAATGTACTTTCGCGCTACAATTATGCTCTCTCGACATTTGACAGGGAAATAACGCCATACATTTTGCCTCTTTTTAATGTGGCGAGACAGATCACAGTTTAGCAGCTTCAGTTTAAGTGGCAGCGCAGAGCGTGAGTTTCTTCCACTTTAATACAAACTTTAGCATGACATAAACATGAATGAAGGTAAGTTAAAAGATACAGTACAATACCAGAATATATTATAAGATTGATTATTACTTATTACTAATTATTACATTTATATTTAGTCATTTAGAGCTATGAAATACATACACACACACACACACACACATATATATACATATATATATATATATATATATATATATATATATATATAATATTTACAATATTTCTGTTTTTACTGTATTTTGTTTTAAATAAAAGCAGCTGTTGTGAGTTTAAAAAGATTAAAAAGACATAAAGCATTTCAAAGCTATTTCTTTTGATCCCCATACAGTGTTTCAATCTTTCTGGCTGAGGAGCAGAAAATTCTTCTGCTAATGACCGTATCTGATCTCAAAAATATCATTCTGATTAATCAGCTATCAATATCGGTTGTAAAATTTCATATTGGTGCACCCCTACTTTTAAGCAACCCATTATTGACAAGTATCCTTTTTTAGCTTTTATAAGTAGGCTATATATATATATTCATCAGATAATAACAATTAATGTATTACAGTGACTAGCATACTTCAGTTTGGCAGACTTTCTTCAAGGCATGCTAGTATTTACATAGGCCAACTAAAGTATCATTACATAAAATAAAAGGCCTTAAGAGACACAAATAACTATTTGGAAAATGACTTGCAGAAAATTAATAACCACTTTGGCCAACTATTGATGTGTTTATTTGTGCTCTTTGAATAAAGTGGATTGATTGATTGGTTGTTTGAATGATTAACTGACTGACTGAAATGAAATACTAATATGTAGATAAGCATAAAATAATTAAGCAGAATGATTAGTATCTACTAATTTAACCACTGTTGACAGGCTACACGTACTAGTTTCTAAGGAATAGTTGGTGAACATTAAAAAAGAAATATATAAGATTCACTATTAGAAAATAACTAGAAAATAAGTCCTAATAAATAGTACAATAAAAGCGATACTTGTTGTTTTATACGGTTTGAATGTTACAACAGCTTGCCATAGATGTAAAAACCGTGGGAGTAGGCTACGACCAGGAAAGCCGTAGCAGCTTGTCAATGGGATAGCCGGTAAATAATGTCTCCCTTACCTTCACTTGCCCAATAAAAACAGCATGAGCTATAATGAATGGCATTTCAAAAATCTGCAACTGACTTGTGCTCAAATATAGCTGCTTTCAATTAATCGTGCGTTCTGAGGTTAAGTCTAGGACATGTTGAGACGCACAACAAACATTTTGTTGTAAACGAGACTTCCACGTCGTTCCTTGACGTGCTGAATTATAACATTTCTTATTGTCTCTATGTTCTTCTGGAATTGAAAGTTAAACAACATAATTCACAAAAACAGAGATTCTGCGCTCTGCCACTCACCTTTGACGAGATGCGGGACAGCGAGGTGCACGCAGAGGGCGATGGAGACAAGCAACGGTCCCATCCTCACCGAACAGCAGCAACGAGTTCCAAGGTTACAAACGTTGAACGGTACAGAGGGTTAAAACTTCTGAGGTACAAGAAAAGGTCTTCGACTAAGTATCTCCCAGGACAGGTGTCAGTTAAGTCCGTGTTTTTTCTCCCAGGAAGGGTCAGCGGAGATTAAACAAGTGATCCTCTCAGGAGTTACTCTTGCCCTTCTGCTGCAGTGGCGCGCGGCGAGATAACGGAGAGACTCCGCGCGGGTCCCGATCAAACGGTGATTGCGCGCGGCAGACGGTCAGTGTAGCGCTCAAGCAGCGGCGCTGTCTTACTGATAAAGACGAGCCTCGCTCCTCCCCAGCAGCCCTGGAGCCTGCAATACACGGAACGAACGGCAAAATCCAAATGGGTGGGGCACTGTCTGTGTATTTGACTTCTCCCCGGGAAAGACGCGCTTTTTGCTCTGATGTAGAACAGGTACAGCGGCTTAACTGTCCTGACCTCCCTTCCGATCACAGATTTATCCATAACCATAACACATAACTGGAAATGCATGTGGAGGCTAAAATCTCAAAAACATAAAAGCATAGCTCAAGAGCTCAATAGCTTCCAGTTCATGGAACAAATTAATAATGGCTTTATTTATGTTATTATTATTTCTTTTTTTTTTTTTTACCCAAAACAAGGGTCATAATTTTTCAACCTCATGGCATCCCAAACCAGTATGACTTATTTTCTTCTTTGAAACATAAAAGAGTCTCTTTTTTCAGGTCAATAAAAATGTCAGTGGTCAATGAAACTCTTTGGTTCCAAATATATGATTCCCAAATGTGTGTGTGTGTTCCACAGAACAGAAGAAAGTAAGTCATACATGTTTGTAAAGACAAGAGGGTAGTATGATTGACAACATATTTTTTTGGGTGAGCTATCCATTTAATAAATAGTATATACACAGAAAGGATATGTACAGTACATATACAGTACAAATATTTTTTTTTATTATTAAAATGTAAACAGGGTAATTATGGGGGGTTGGGGATACACTGGTGCAACCGTGTGTGTGTGTGTGTGTGTGTGTGTCACTCTCATAAGAATATACAAAGTTCTATGTTGTGCAATCTTAGTACACTGGAAAGTATTACAAGCCTACTGTCCGCTCAACCAACATAAAAATAGAAAAGATTATGGTGTTACAATTCACTTCAGTCTCCCCTATACAAATCCTTATGCTATTCTAGTAGTAATCTCTATTTTAAGGGATAAATACTTATTGCACTTAGTAACTCCATTAATTTAATTGACATGCAAATTTGTGCAGTATCTCTTTGAATACTTGAGTCATTGACAGACTGTGGAGTACTTTAATCCCACATTGAAATATAAAACAATTTAAAGCTGTCAATTTAACACACCACATTATACCCCTCATTAGTCTAAAAGGAGTGAAATCTTTATGCTGGCTGGTTGTTGTGGATGGAGTTTGGTGTGAATACTTATGCAGCATGGCCTGCACAATTATCTGCCAGTCCCTGGTGATTTGATATGGCATTTAATTAATTACACACAATAAAGTGGAGCATCTCCATACACATCATATCAGACACAGCTGGTTACCGGCATCCAAAAATTGCTAAACCTTTTCCTAATCCTCCAAGGAGTTTTTAGAGGCTTAATGCTCTTCCTGTACGTAACATGTGTGAAGAATAATATCTCATACCATCAGGGACACCTCTACTTTCAGGTTATATCTGAATAAGAGATGTTAATGCTGAATGCATTCATAGTGATCTGCTGTAGCTACATACAAAACAAAATACCTGTCTAGTGCCATATGTTCACACAAGAATGCGGGAATTTTAATTATTGAGTTGCAGTAAGGTGTACTATTTATCTTACATCAGGATTCATATTGCTTAAAAAAGTCTCTCCTGACAAATACTTCAATCAATACTCAAGGTTCAGTACAAGTTAAAATGATCAACAGCACTTGTGGCAAACATGAAAATTATTTTACACTTGTCCCTCTTTGAAAAACAACAACAACACTAAAATATTCAGTGAGTTAGAATAGTGTTTCAATAGCATAGAAACAGATATAGATATAAAATAGATAAACAAACAAACAAATTCTATAGGTAAAGTGATTACAATTGGCTGATTAATTGCCACTCTAACTTCTAAAACCCTAAAAGTACTATAAAATGTTAAGAATTTATGCAATTGATATAGTTTCTAATTTAATGTGTATTTTAATTACAGAATTGCTTTTTTTTCTTTTTTTTATAAACTTTGTCAAAAACGGCATTGCATTGCAAATTTGCATTGCTTATGCTTCACCGTGTTTTTTTTTACTAAATAAATAATTTTAAACCAAACAAAATTTTACTAATAAATAAATACATAAATGAACGAATAAATGAATGTTGGAGATTTATTTGTACCAAACATGGAATATTCCTTTAAAACAACGCTTCCTGTTGCTCTATCCACCTTTTTCTTCAATGCGGAAGTAACCCTATGGGTGAGACTTCTGGTTCATTAGCCGCTATAAGTAAATAACGAGGAGAATAACAGCGTGCAGTAAGTGGCAGTGATGCGCGGGTTGATCCAAAATGAGAGGGTGCCTGCGGTCACCTGCGGTCAACCGCGGTTACCCGCGGTTACGAGTCATCAAAAGAAAAAAATTTTTTATGATATTCGGGTCGTGGTTGGTCGGGTCGTTTGAAATAAAGATGCCAATTAAACCTTTGTAATTTATATAGTACTAGACACAATTTTGAAATACATAGGCCTACACTTTATTGGCTGAATAACTGGCGCGAATAGAGTGACCAACTGTCCCGATGTACGTTGTACTGTACAGCAATTTTACCCTCACGCAAATTGAGCATGTGTCCCACTTTTTCATTCGACCCTGCCTAACAAATAAACGGATACGTCCATAGGCGTACTGTTAACTTATGTCCAATAGTCCAGAGGAGAGCAATAAAAGCGTTAGTCGATAGGCTGAGTCATACGTCAATCCAAAAGTGTTGACTGGTGCTCGAACGCCTCCTCAACATTGTCACAATCTCAAATTGGAGAGCGCGCGCGGCTGTTTGGTCAGGTTAGGTGCCGTTCACATCGCGTCTTTTGCACGCTCAAGATCGTTATTTCAAATGCAGGCGCATGGTATGCGCGCTCATAATGGAAGCTACGCGGTCAACGTTGAAAGCTCAGCCAAGATGAAGGAACAGCTGATCATAGCTGTATATTAATTAGTAGCAGAATTACTGAAAGCATTTTTTAGTGCTGCAAATCTATTTATCAATTGCTGCTGAAATTTTCGCGTTTTGGAAAAAATCAGAAAGCCGCGCGACTAGCGTTTTCCACGCGTTTTTAGGCGCGATATGTGGACGGCTCCTTCAGCCATGGCCAGTGAGGCCACAAAAAAGAGAAGATGCACTTTTAATAGCGAATGGACCGCAACATACTCTTGGTTAAGACCTGTAGATGGCGAAGCAGAGAGAGCTTTTTGCATCTTATGCAAAAGCAGTTTTTCTGTGGGACATGGTGGAGAATACGACGTGAAGCAACATGGTGCATGTGAGTAGGCTACCACAGGAAAAAAAGCACGTCATCAAGAAACATGCAAATCAGTGCAATCGTTTTTCAATAAACCAAATGACCCACAGGCTGAAAAGTTTCGCAGCAGAAGTGACGAGCATTCATCATGTCGTAGGCCTACATCACACACATTAGATCGCTCTACCGACTGTTTGCCCCAATATTTTTTCCAGATTCTCAAATAGAAAAAATAAAAACATGTAGAAACTTTGGGTGATATTTTATTATCCTGTAGGCTATAGCCTATATAAGTAATTAAATGAATATAAAGGGGCGACACATTTAGCTACTACTTTTAAAAAATACCTGCCAGGAAGCGGGTTGGGTACAATATTTTCTTTTTTTGTCAAATATTTTTAAAATGATGTGCAATACCCTTATGGCTGCTATTTTATATTTAATGTATATATCACCTTACACCTGTGGAGCACTTATTGTTGTCCGTTTAATATATAGTTGAATGCATTAAAGAACCCTCTTAAGCATTACTTGAGAGATTTGTTTTAATTATTTGAGTCCTTTTCTAGAAGTAGGGGATTTGAATAGTCTTTTCAATGTTTTTTTCTTGCCTTCCCTCCATCCTTCAGCTGCCTGTTTTTGAATTTTGGCAGTAGTCGCTCTTTTTCCATGTTCATTACTCTGTTCGCTCTTTCAAACCCTACGGCACTAAGAGAGGAGAGGGAAGACAGAATTAGAGCCACTGCTTTAATTCACCAGAGAATATTACTTTTGTCTTCTTGAACAGCAGTGGGACACAGCAGTGCAATACCCTCCCAAAAGCCCCTGAGCTCCTGCTTCAGAGCGAAAATGCTCAAATCTCTCTGCGAATCATGATCTTTAAAATATACATTTGCATCAGTGTTTCCACAGGATTGGGAAAGCGGATCCGGCAAAGAATCCATTATGTTGCAGTGAGGTTTTTTTTTTTTTTTTTTTCGTAAATGTGCAAGACCATAATAACTGTGCTCTGCCACTGTGTTGTGTTCTCCATCTGTTCCTCTGATGCACCAAGCCAAAAAACCCTGTGGAAATTTTTGTGAAACACTTGGCCTAAATTAAAAAGAATCTGCACTTTCAATTTTAACTGTGCTTGAAAGTTATATTTGTTTGATTTTGCTGACTGCTGGTCCCGTGATGCATTCATATTAGTTTGCTGGCTGTCATACACTGAACCGCTGAATGAAAAATGTTGTTCTACTTTGTGTCCCCAGCAGACAGAGCAGAGGTTATATTATCCCCCATTTAAACAAGTCAAGAAACATAGACGACTGGAATCTATGTGGTTTTCCTGCTTAATGTTGAGCTACTGGAAACTGGCATTTCCTATTATGTCCTCATTCTTCAAGAATGTAGTGGCAAGTGATGCCCTGTAAATCTGGCAAAAAAAAAAAAAAGATAAAAAAAAGTAACAAAAAAGTTATATATGCTTATATATATAAATATATATTAGTAAGTATATATATTTAAAGACCAAACTTTGTTTACTTTGTTTTCTGTAGTAAACATCCGATGCAAATTATTTTGAGTATCATTTTCTAGCTAACAAGCAAGACAGTTATTAAGCTATTTTCAATAACAGGGTAATGCATCGTTTGATGTTTTTGTAGGATTGCGACCCAAGAATGGGTTTCATGTCTGTTCTGACAGAGGTGCATACAGCAAGGGAAAAAGGAATGCCAAATGCAAATAAATGCAAGTAACTTTATAGTGTGTATGAGAGCAAAATAAACTTATCAGTTTTCACAAGGACGGAGAAGACACTAACATAGCTAGCTTTTTTGGTCAGTGATGTCAAATGCCATACATCCGATCAAACTGTACTGTATTTTGGTGAAAATTCATCTGTCATATACACGTTGGAAAAATGTCCCTCTGCCTACATGTTTGCAAAATCAAAACTACAAAAACGCATGATTACATGGCAGATTCTCTGTAAATAAGGATTTATTTTTGTTGGTTCCTTGCAAGATACTATGTCATGATCTCAAAACACTTTTACCATAGTGCATGATTCATTAAATTAAACGTTTTGATATTTGCATCACATCACTAGCTCCATAGTGTATGTATGACTTTTCTGATGTACTAAACTTGCTCGGTAGCTCACCTGGTGCAACATTGCACTTGAGATGGAGAAGCTCAATGACTTGTAGAATGGCATGGTTGCTACAACAAAAGTGTTGTTATCTCACTTTGCTTTTGTCAACGCTATCTTTTAGGTTTTGGGTAGGGTTTATAGTTGGTGGTTAAAATGCCACTGAGCATTATCCTTACTGTACCAGTAACAGGACATGTTGTTGCCAAATTTCCATGATACATGACACAACCAAGGTGATAAAACAAGAATAATCTGTTTAACATAAAACTGAAGGTTCTTTTAGCACCACTCCATGCTGCAGTTCAAATAAAGATGCAATTATGAACCCAACACATTAACACCTTTACATGCAATGTCTCTAGTAAGCTCAGAATATAAAATTACAAATATTTACATGCTTCTCCTACATATCAACACATGCACAATGCCAATTTGACCAAAATAAAAGAAAAAAAACAAACAAATAAGTATAATGTGTCACCATGACATTGTAATCTCACACATAAGGAGCTGTGGTGCACAGAGGAGGCATGTGTAATATTCCCCACAGTTACACAGAGATATAGGAGCTCCCCTGGAGAAACACCAGTCGATGTGTTTCTTTATTGGACTCGCTGGATTCATCCACCCACACACCTTCGCCTAAGTTCTCCCCAATCTACTCTGTTTACTTTGTGTTGAAGGAAAAAGAAGAAGAAAAAAAAACACATCATTGCTTCTCTGTGCATCATCTTGGCCTGTTTACACTGATCTCCTTCTGCAGCTGCTTCTTATGTAACATCCTTTCTTTCTTCCCTTTTCCTTTCTCTTACCTTCTTTTTTTATTTTCTCTGCTAATGTGCATGACAATCAATGTGTAGTGAAGGCTGCTCAGGGATAAAGGAATTTCAGCATGTTTTAATAACTCTTCTGTCTTTCACCATGTAGCCTCAAATGGTGCCCTTTCTCCACCTCCATGGACAGCCCTGAGACTCATTTACAATGTCAGTGTGGCTGTATATCAGCAGAAGAGAAACAGAATGGAGAGACTATATTTCTCTTGAGAGATCAATAAGCCACACCTGCACCAGATTTACGGTGCAGTGTCATGACTTATGAGCATATCATCTGACTCCTCCTTGGCATTTTCTCACCCCAGCCAGAGTCACAAACATGACAAAACAAAACTAAGCATTGACACTTTTATCTGGTATTACAGGAATTTCATTAGAGACATATGCTGTGGTGTTGAAGTTCTCACTTATGAGAATGCTGCTGATAAATGTGAAGCACGACTTTTTCAGTGAATATTAAAATAACTTTTTATACCACAGTTTAATATATAAATATACAACTATACAGTCATGCAAAGTTACAACACAATAACTACCTCTATTCATTTTGTCTGAAATTGTGTCTGCTAGACTATAATATGTCCAGTGACAGACAGGTTTAGTTCAACTAAGCTCAGATTCAGAGAAAATGGAGTTTGAATTGAATCTGAGAGTTTGACATGATTTGCAATTTTTTTTTCAATTTCAGTGTTAGCATTGTTACTGTGTTTTGCCTTTTCATGACAATACAAGACATTTGTAGGTTGATTCTGTCAAAAAAACAGCTTAACTATAGCTGTGTGTTACTATCAAAGCACTCCTTGACCAGCTTGAAACAACAACATAATTTCAACTAATGGTTTAAGTTTTAATTTTCTGCTTAGAAATTATATGCTTTACCTTTAAAAATATAGAAAGTGTTGCTTTTATGATGAATGCATATTAATCAAACAGTAAAATGAAATGTATGAATAAATATACATTGCGGATCAAAAGCTTGGGGTATGCATATTTTTCTTTCTTTCTTTTTTTCTTAAAAGACATTGTCTTGTGTCCACAAATGCTGCATTTATTTGATCAAAATATGGTAAGACAGTATTGCAAAATGTTATAACATTTAAAATAACTTTGCTAATATATTATAAAACATAATTTATTAATGTGATGGCAAAGCTGATTTGTCAGCTCTATAACTCCACTCTTCGATGTCACATGATCCTTCAAAAATCTTTTTAATATGTTGATTTGTCACAAGACTTTTTTTCAGGATTTGATGAATAGAATATTTAAAGGGACAATATTTATTTTAAATACATAATAATAATAATAATAATAATAATAATAATAATAATAACAATAATAGAAATTTAGTTTAAATGTCTTCACTGTAACTTTGATCTATTTTTTACATCTTTGCTGAATTAAAAAATATAAAATCAATCAAATCAAATCAAATCAAATCAAATCAAATCAAATCAAATCAATCTAACTGAACCCACACTTTTGAACAGTAGTGTAATCTTAATAATAGCTTTGTTATGTATTACCACATTAGCAGGACTTGTAAAATACATTGTTTCTGGCTAAATAGTTCCCAAATGT
This sequence comes from Carassius carassius, assembly GCF_963082965.1. Taxonomy (NCBI): domain Eukaryota; kingdom Metazoa; phylum Chordata; class Actinopteri; order Cypriniformes; family Cyprinidae; genus Carassius; species Carassius carassius. The sequence continues at coordinate 23,523,489 of NC_081759.1, read as the reverse complement.
TATACAATGTTTCAAATCTCCTGAGGGAAAATATAAAATGTCTGTCACAGTCTTGCTTATAACAGATAAATACATGGCCTTCTGAATCTATTTATGCATCTGAAAAAAAATAAAAATAAAAATAAATAAATATATATATATATATATATATATATATATATATATTAACTATCTTAACTACTTTTATGAAATCCTTCTATTCATTTGTTGTAGAAAATAAATGAATCAAGATTTTTTATTATATATATATATATATATATATATATATATATATATATATATATATATATATATATATTATTATTATTGGAAACCACACTTCATTAAAGGGGTCATATGATGTTGCTAAAAAGAACATTATGATGTGTATTTGGTGAAATGAAATGTGTTTATGCAGTTTAAGGTAAAAAAAAATAAATAATTCCACATACTGTATATTATTGTTTCTCCACTAAGCCATGCCTTTCTGCAACATGTCATCTTTTACAAAGCTCATCGTTCTGAAAAAGCGAGGTGTGCTCTGATTGGCCAGCTATCCAGTGCATTTGTGATTGGCAGAATGCCTCAAGCGTGTGTTGGAAATGTTATGCCCCTTACCATACTGTGATGCATACTGTCCAGGTCAGAACACCAGCGCGACAAGACAAAAACAATAAAACCCATTATGAATGAGCCATTTGTTGCATCCAATGGGGACATAATTACTGATTATAATGACTTGTACTGTCTTTTTACACATTGTGTTGCGTATCGTGCTGCGTAAACATAAAATCATGTCTGCATTTGTGATTGAAGAAACAACAAACAAGCTCTACTCTACACTGCTCAAAACTAACATTTGAATCATCAGTGGCAAATTATTTAAATATCTAAACATACTTACAGGCTGTGAGTCAGAAGCGCCAGACTGTCCTTGCAAAGTTGTAATTGCCCTACTTTATAGAAGCAGCCTTTGTGCACAGAAACATTTTAGGCTATGGTTCTGGAACAGTGTTTTAAATACAATTTAACCACTGATTTCTAGTTGTGCCCTCTTTTGGAAGACCAAACAAAGTAGTTTCACTTTCACAACGAAACACACAGTGTCTGTCTCCACAACATGGTGGGGGCAGCAACAATACTACGGGCAAGAATCAAAGTTACGCCTTCTTTCTTTGTGTGAACATTTGGGTGGCCTTATGCAAATCTTGCCACATCTTGACGTACACATATGGGAGCATGTTTAAATGAGGTGTTTTAGGAGGGTGTGGACGAGCCTTAACTTTTATTAAGAATATCTCTTTGGGTTTGAGACTTAAGTCTTTGCAACTTTAGGGATCTTATCTAATCACGAACAGCTTGTAACACTCCAAAGAGAAAGGAAAACATGAAATCGCATCATATTACCCCTTCAATAGTTAAACCTTCTTTAGAAGTCAACAGTATGTCCTAAAACAGGATTATACTTCACTTTCAGAATATACCCACACATTGTAATTAATGCACCTCACTGAACAATAAAACCTAATTGCATTTATAAATTCTGACAACATATTTCAGATGTCATGCTCTAATTGAGGCCGTGTCCTCCAGAATTCAATTCCTGCTTGATTTCATGGGCCAGCAAACAGAACATAAACAAATCACGATGCTTTAAACATAATATTAATCTTCCATACTTCAATAACAACCAGATGATCACTTCTTTTAAAAGCGATCAAATATTCATTCAAATCAATGGTATAATGAATCAAAGGTCCTGAGAGGTTATTGGAACACTAAGGTCTATTTGAACATTGTTCTAGATATGAAATAATACAGAAGTCAAACTATATTAAGATGTTTGTTTTCAATGCTTTTATCCCAAGTGCAAACAGTTCACTCTGCACACAACAGGAGAGCTGGGACATTATTAGAGAGCTAGGCTGGTTTATCAGGTCCTCTGCCACATTAATCCTCCCCACTGGACTCTTAATGTAGACAGAGGCCAATGAATTACAGTTAACTACAGCTAGATCAATCCATTTCTCTGCCTCGGGCTAGGTGATAATTGTGTCTTCACTGGAAGGTTACAGCACAGGTCAGCAGCTCACGTAAGCTATAGAAGCCATGCAATTGGAAAGACTCAAGACTCAAGAGACTACACAGTGTAATGTCTATCAGGGTTGCCAGACAGAAGTGATATACTGACTGTTTCTTTCTTCTCAGCTTTCTTTCTTTATCTCTTTTCCTGTAAATTAGTGTATCAGCTAAGCATCATTCCCCTGCACTTAGATTTTTTATTTTTTTTTGCAGTTTAATAAAGATGCTGTGAAACTCAAGCAGCACAACTTGCTGCTCCTTAAATCAGCTCAGACTGTAACAGTCATATGACCCTGAGCTATCTAAAGGTTGATGTTCATTAGTTCATTTATATAGTGCTTTTCTATCGTCAGTCCTATATCCATCCTTAATGTGTTGTTTCAATAAAAGGGACTGTCATATAATGCTTTGAAAGCTATTTATCACCCCCCGTCTCATATTTCTTCAAGGTGAGAGCAATGTTGCTATTAATGAAATGGTTAGTTCTGTCGGTGTCCCTGCAGTTTATACGGACAAGTAGAACCTAGCGCAAACCATAAAAATAACGGATGCCATGCAATATGGAACATTAGTTATGATATGTCTCTTATTATTATTATTTATTTATTTGCATTGACATTTATTCTGCATGATACTATAACAAATCTGTAAAAGTGGGGCACAATGTACTGTATTAATATGATGGGATTCTCTCTCTCTCGCTCGCTCTCTCTCTCTCTCTCTCTCTATGTATATATATATTTAGAGAGAGAGAGAGAAAGAGAGAGCGAGAGAGAGAGAGAGAGTAAAAATGAGTGAGAGTTAGTGTTTTTGCACTTTTTTTAACACAGATTACTGTTCAGTGTAGTTTTCTAAAACAGTAGCATGCTTACATTAAGCGCTTGATTGTTGTTTCATCTGGCAAATATGAAGAATTCTGAACTCTCCAAACCTTATGTCCCATTTCAAAGCAAAGACATATTTATCTCTGGCATGTACCATATTGTTTCCCACCCAGGTGGCCTGTGTTGCGATTTAATTCCCTGTTGTAACATGCTTGCTTGGGCAAAGGCACATGAGAGATCAGCATTTCCTGCCTTGCAAGATATGGATATTCCCCACACGCACACCAAGTATTTCCCTACCCAGATATCCGCACACTAAATAGATCAATCATTTGCATTTCCCATCTCTCATGCTAACATGGCCCCATTTATCATGTTAGACAACTTCATAGATGGGTTTTTCTTTCACACGGTAATATTAATCAATAGCAAGTGAAATATGAAAAAAGAGGAAATCAAAAGCATGTAAATATGAGAATTTTCTGATCTGAGCAGACTTGTGCAACTTGAGAGTAAATATCACATGCAAATACAGTGTGAGGGTAAGCAAAAACAACCACTGCACTCAAGCTCAAAGACACAATTCTCATATTCAGCAGTTTTGGAGGGTGGTCGCATTCAGCCCCTTCTGTTGAAGTAAAGGCAGAGTAGTACACGTAGTTTATGAATATTTTGTGTGAAAAACAGTCCGATATACAAGTGATAATGCGTTCTGCTAACAGCAATAATGTGCATTCTAACATTATGAAATCATGAATTCATACTAGAGCTAATGTGATCTCAGAAACATAGGTAAAAAATAAATTTATAAAATTAATGATTGAATTTCTAAGATGGGACTCAAAGAGGCCTGCTGCAGATGTTGAAAGGCTATCCTCATCTTTGTTTCTGTTTGAAGCATTTAGAGAGTATTTATCAAGGGTGAAATATTGCGCCCAGTATAATGCATGGCAACCTTTGATCTCTTGGGCTTTCAAAGTTTCTGAGCTTGGGAGAATTCAAACATCTATGGTTTCCAAAAGCTGGAAAGATCTAGAAATGATGAATCATGTGCATGTGTTTTAATAAATACACCTTGAATATGACAGCATATTTATACTTGCAAATTCCAGGTGCTGCCGACAAAACTGTTTGTCATTAGAGATCATAAACACTCACAGCTAAAAGATTTTGAGTTGCATATTTATTCAGGCCTAATTATTCAAAATCAAATGTGTTGTAAATACACCACTAATAAATGTTAAAAAAGGAAATAAGGTGCATTATGTTTGTTTAATGATTTTCTCCATGTATTATTGAATAATATTTCTTTACACTAGTTCAAAAAGTTATGTTTTTATTAATAATTATATATTAATATTAAATTGTGTTTATATTCTTTTTTTTACTGCTTTTCTGATCAAACAAATTCTTTAAAAATATATGTAAACATGCACATTTTTGAAGCAAACAAAAACAAATGAAAGGTTTAAAAAAAAATCTCTGAAATGTTTTTATGTTCCACACAAGGGGGAAAAATGTGATAGTAATGCAAAGTGTTTTATCATAGTATAAAGTAAATTATTGTTTGTGTAACAGTAACACATATAGTATGGTTTCCCTATAGTGTTCTATCATAGTATAAGGTAAATTATTGTTTGTGTAACGGTAACACATATAGTATGGTTTTTCCCTATATTGTCAACCAAATGTTGGGTTTTGTCTGTTTAGCCTGACCTTTATTGAATAAAGTATCCACCAATGATACACTTCTTTTTATATTCATTTTCTTTAAAAAATAAAATAAGTAATACATTATTAATCTACAGCATGACATACACTAATTGAAATTCATCAAAGAAAGGCTTCCGTAAGGATGCAACAATCTTATATTAATGTAGAATACAACAGACAAGGCAACCGACTGTCTCTTGGTGTGTACTAGTCATTTGTCTTGTATGTTTTATTCCGGTCTGAAAAGCTGTCTGATTCCTGACATTGAAATGTTTTGTAACATTTATCAAAATGTCTGAAGGTTTGATTTTCAGGACTTGTGTTGTTCCTTCACAAGGTTGGAGATATTAAGAGGAAGAAGCATGTCAGATGTGCCCGCCTGAAGGTTTTGTAATATATAACCACAGTGCACATGTGTTTTTGAGATGCTGCTGTTGACTCATACCAGATTCAATGAATCACGACTCAGTGTGCCACGTACTGTCAACAGCCTCTATTCGTCATCTCTCCTTTTCCAATTAGGAATGAGCAGTGGAGTCATGTATCCTTCAAAAATGCAAATAGACAACGATAAGACAATGTGCTTAAAGACAATATGCTTGTACACAAACACACATGTTGGATTACCATGTTTTATGAGGTATTCTTTTTTTACTGTACACTGTTTACCAAATAACAAAGAGAATACTTGAACCTCACAGACACGCACTTATTAGTACAAAAATCACAGTAATCCAAGGAAAGGATTTGCAATAACCTCTATCTTGGCTAGCAGGGAACATTCCTTAATGTTCTGGCAAAGTTTCGCCCAAGTTATGAACAAACATTCTTCCAGTAACATTAATACAATGTTTGTTCAAAGTTCAAATCTTTAATAATTCACAGTTCTTACAAAAACAGCATTCAAGCAACTTTTTTTTTATTTTTGAAACATTTAGGTTGGATGTTCATTTAGCATTTTTTAAATGTTGGACAAACTAGTAACGTTCTCTAAACTTTAGCAGAAAAAAAGCATTATTTGTGATCCTGAAGCACACATGTATATTCATAGCAATAGCCAAAAATACATTGTATGGGTCAAAATTATAGATTTTTCTTTTATGCCAAAAATCATTAGGATATTAGGTAAAGATCATGTTCCATGAAGATATTTTGTAAATTTCCTTATATATTTGTAAATATATCAAAACTTAAATTTTGATTAGTAATATGTATTGCTAAGGACTTCATTTAGACAGTTTTAAAGGTTATTTTATTCAACATTTAGATTATTTTGCACCCTCAGATTCCAGATATTCAAATAGTTGTATCTCGACCACATTCTGCCTTATTCAAACAAACCATACAACAATGGAAAGCTTATTCAGCTTTCAGATGGTATATAAATCTCAATTAAGAAAAAAAAATATATATATATATATTTACCCTTTTGTGGTCTAGGGTTAGCATTTTAGGATTTATATATAAGATTTAACATCTAGGATTTATACATTGCTCTTGGACTTTTTTCTAAAATGATTAAGTTGGACGTTTGTTTGTCTTTTTTTGACAAATTAATAACATTCTCAAAACCTTAGCGCAAAAAACATTATTTAAACATTATTAATATAATGTATTTTTTGGAAACAGTTTACTGCAAATTATTATTATTTTTTTTAAATGCTACTACTTGTTTCTAATGTTCCCATAATGCTTACAAAACCAGAATGTTCCCTTAAACATATGGATTACCAAACAAAATAAAAAAAAATTATAAAATCTAGATGTTTTGAACCATTTTTTGTTGTTGTTGTTGTTATTGTTTTTTATAACTTAGGCATAATGAAAACTTTTTTCAAAACATTCATAGAACATAGTGTTTGTTAGCTGGACTACATGTCTTTTGGGAATAGTCATCACTCCTATTATATTGCACTTGTGTTGTTCTTATGTCTGTGGGTCCCTAAGGGCAACAGCTGTTACAACCCAGTGATCAACTGTGAGGCAACGCAAGAAACAATTCCCTGTCTCAGCATTAAATATGATGCTCTGTCAATTTCTGTGAGCATGGGCTATATTTACCCTTCTCAGTGAGGAAACAAACCAGAAGGAATAAATTGCTGGTGTGGCTGGTCATCAGAGTATGAAGTAATCACTGTTGTATCCCATTTTAAGCATCTTCTTAGATACAAATCAGTGTTACATCCTTACTGCACAAGTGAATAGATTCGATCAACTCTATGCTGCTTTTATTTCAAAGGTTAACATTAAGGTGAGGTGTGAAGGTTAAAGTCAGGGCAGCCTTTAGAGTAACAGACAATAGGCATATATGGATCTTTGCGTACCTGTTTGGTTCCTAGACTGTTTCTGCTGACAGACAGTAGTGTCTTCATACTTTTATGTGAAAAAGCATATTTCCAAATTTGGAAACAGTTCCATTTCAATTCCTGATATTAAGAATATTGTGAGGGATCAAAGAGTGTTTGCTTGCAGAGAGTGGTGACTACATATTAGTGGTGGGCATAGATTATTATTTTTTTAATCTAGATTAATCTCACTGTAATCTTGGAATTCATCTAGATTAATCTAGATTAAAATGGCTCATTTGAATTCTGCCGAAGGCATTCAGGATATGTGTGCTACCCAAATAAAATAATGACTAAAAGTAACGTTAAGTCTTTGAGAACGGGTTTCTCAAGCCTGGTGGTGCATTAGACCAGGGGCTCATCTCCTGTTTCCAAAATGCATCACAACGTGCTTGAGAAAGCTGTAAACGAATTCCACATGGCACAAGGTGCAAACAACCTTACGCCTGTTTCACACATAATCCGTCTGCAGTGCGTATGCGTTTCGTATTTTTTTATGCACCCATGTTAACGGATTCCAGCGTTCACGCGGTTGCGGTCCGTCAGTGTGTTCCAGGAGCGTTGCGTCTGCAGCAGTGCAGCGGTTGTTTACGCAAACACGTCCTGTGTGAAAGCACAATGAGTATGAGTCCGTGCTGCTTCTGCACCACATACAAAACGCACACGGACTGCATACGCACTGCAGACGGAGTATGTGTGAAACAGGCGTGCGTCTTGTCGAAGTTTCCATTGGGAAGCTTCTTTAAAAAAATAATAATAATAATTCCCTGAAGCAAACCCGGCGGCATCTTAGCTGCATCCTTGTTAGCACGTCACGTTTGATGTGGTAATTTCACAGTAGGCATACACACAGGTTTAAAGACTCATTCTCGGCCCCTACAGACTCGGCTAGGTATACATCCGTGCAAAATTATCAAGGTGAAAGTCATCATAGCTTGCGTAGTATAGACCCAGCTCCCAACCCAACTTTGAGATTAGATTAACGGCGATAATTTTTTTTATCGCCCGATAAGAGTCTCAACGCAGTCTAACGCAGCACGTTAACGCTGATAACGGCCCACCACTACTACATATACATACAGTATGATAAGAATGCATGCGTGTGGATCTGTGTGTGTTTTCAGTTGTGTTACTGGGCTTGTGTGAGTGTGCACTAACTATACAGCTGTGTAGCTATTTACCAAGATCCCACAAAGGCAAATATACACTGCAGTCATCATATCATTGTTTCCTAAATGAACAAAGATATATGGATAAATAAAATACAAAACTATACATCACAGTTTGGTTGTCCTCCATTTTATCTATTGATTTGCCGATGGGAGTGGGTGTTGGGGAGATGGGTATATATATATATATATATATATATATATATATATATATATATATATATATATATATATATATGCACGTCCTGAGTTAGATGTGTCCCTAGGTCAACATATTTTGTTGACCTGGAAAAACATTTTTCTCCAAAAATGTATTCTTGACCATATCCCTACACCTAAACCTAACCCTAACCATGAGTAATCCCTAAAATCAGAGGAAATGATAGATGAATGACACTGATGTAAAAGCACCAAACTGTGATTTTAAGTGTAAACTTCACAAAATCTATAAACTGGTTCTTCAAATCTGATTGGTTAATCACAATGTTGTTCCAGGGACAACAAAGATGTTGTCCCAGGAACATGTCTCACTTGGTAAAATCAGGTTCTGCATATACATATATATATATATATATATATATATATCATATTTTCTGCATAATGATGCATTAAAAAGTTAAACAAATGGATATTTATAAACGTTCACATCACTATTGCAGATGAAATATAACTCAGATAACATTAAATAAATATTTTTACCATGTTAAATGTTGATTGCTAATAACGCAAACCCCTTTATCTAAACCTCTCTACTTAACTGTCAGTTGCGCACATCCACCATGTTTGGAGTTTTTTAAATGCTTTATATTCATGTTTGTAGTTCTCAACTGAATCATTCGTCAAAGCGCAATGGATTGTGGATAATATTAGCTATTAATGTGTGCACGGATTCACACTTCAAAAATGGACCTGAAATAGGAGACTATACAAGGGACTTTTGGCATACTCTTTTCAACATACTATGCTATTGGACACACTTATTCTAATCTCACATACTATTTAGGATGGATAGTATGAACATTGGGGCGCAGGGAGTGTTTCTGTTGTGTGTCATTCTGCGTGATTCCACCTATATATCCCGCCTTCACTTACGTTTTAAAGAGTTAATCGATAACGAATTGTGATTGGATAGTAATATGGTTCTATGACAAGCTTACTTACATTTGATTAGGCTGTTCTCGCGTGACAGAACACTTGTACTCACTCTGATCACCCAGTCGTATATGAATACATGAAATACAGGACAAAATCAAAGTCGGGACACATTAAAAAAAAAAGCTGAAACACGGGACTGTCCCAGGAAAATCGGGACGTCTGGTCACCCTATATTTATTTCCCAGTAGGCTCTAGGTTTCTGTATGGTAATGGTGAGCAAAAGGGGTGAACAAATATTTGTTGTTTTTTCTCCTCTTTAAGTTTGGAATTTTTGTAATTATTATTGCTATTATTATTATAATTATTACCATTTACTTTTTATTTTTATTTTAAGAAATTTAATACATATAATAAATACATTCTATCTATATCTATATAGTCTTCAACAACGACATTTATTCCTCATTTAAATGTTCTGTAAATTACCAAAATTGGTTCTCATTTTGTCAAAACCTGTTACAGAAGTTTGCTCTGAGAGGGTTTGTTGAAGTGCGAAATAGCAAATTTTAAATTCCTCAGTACTAGTTCCAATCTACTTATAGATAATAAGCCAGAAGACTTTTATTGGCTGTCTTTACAATGCTTCTTGCAAATCTGTTAATTACCCTGCCGCCTTCATCGCTACCGTTTTCCAAATCAATGAGGTGGAAACAGAAACAGTCTCTGGAAGGCTTTATGCTCTTCAAAGATGTCTCTGGGATTGGATCAGAGAAATGTCAAGTGTGCGGTTTTGTAAAAAAAAGGAAATTGGAAAATCCCGCTCTGCATGCTTGCAGACAAGCCATCTCATTGCCAACCACATTTTTAACCCAAGGCATTTTCTGGCACAGTTCTTTATTTATTTATATATTTGACTTGGTAGCTTAACACTGCTTGCTTTGTATGGCCCTTTGAGCAAGACAGGAGTTAACATGGCTGGACCGGTGCTAATGTGTGGTTTGGAAGGGTAATGGAGGATGTCCAAGTCAAGACGCATTAGTGAAGGTGAGATAACTACAGCTTTTATCATTAAACTGAAAACATCATTTGTAATTCTGGGTGTGCTTCATTTATTGATCACCCAATGGTTTTTGATGAGTAAGCCAATGTCAATACTGAGATATATCCCTCAGTGTTTGTCCTTGCCTGTGCCAGGAAATGGAAAATGATCAAACAGTTGCTATAACGAGTACAAATTCAAGGAATAAGAGGCCAATAAGTGGGGCTTATGGCAATGTATTGGAAAACACAACATCAACCTGTTTGATAAAAGACACAGGAGTGTTTATGATCCTAAACATTCCTACTTTCACATCAAACCAAATGAGGCAAAAATATTTTATCCAGATTGCACATTTGTGCTACCCTAGTGGTACCGCAAATAACCAGACCAATTTAGAAAAAGAATGCAGTGAAATTAATAAACTTTTACAATTGAAGAAAAAAAACATCTTTCATTTCATTAATATAATTTGTATATGTATTAAAAGTATTAATTTCTTGCAATAATAATAATAAACATTTAAATATTACGTCCTCCAATCTTTGAACAGTAGTGTATATTTTGACTTTAAAGAAAGTAGTGATGTCTGAATGTATAGACTTTCTACCTTTTTAGTGAGTGAGAACAGTCATTAAGTAAACGGTCAGTAATCACTTTAGTGGTTAGTAAGACACTGACAGACTACTTTTAACTCTCATTTCACATATAAACCCTGCATTCACTTTTATGAAAAAAAACCCCCTTTCCATTTCATCCATTTCCATTATAGCTTTTATTTGGCGGTTTAAAGCAAGAGCATATTGCTTTTATACAGCAGTTCTATAAACAAGAAGTTAATATCAAGTAACGTACTCGGTTACTAAACGTAACCTCGGTTCTCTCTAGAAGAGCGAACGAGTACTGTGTCTTAGCTAAGACGCTACGGGAAAAGTCTCTTTTCACGAAATACTGAAGCAAAAAATTATCCTTAATTTTGTATTTTTGTAAAGCGCATTTGCAGCAGTACACAGCCATAGGCGAGACGGCTCGCTCGCTCATTGGCTTGTTCTGCGGCAACTGCACAGCCTATCGAGCGCAGGCTGATGCAACATCAGACCAATAAGGGCGCTTCGCGCCCTTCTTGCCACTTCCCGCCGAAACGGGTGTGGCCCAACCTATAAAAGGAGCTCGAAAAGGCTGACTCACCTGATTTATTTCATCGCCGAAGTGAACCAGAGTGAATCGTACGCACGGCAGAGAACGCAGTACTCGTTCGCTCTTCTAGAGAGAACCGAGGTTACGTTTAGTAACCGAGTACGTTCTCTTACGAGAGCTCTCTCGTACTGCGTCTTAGCTAAGACGCTACGGGAACCCGATGTAAAACGCCGTGCGCGCAGGGATCACACACCAATAAACCTGAAGCAACGCCCAGGATTTACAGTGCACAGTCACCTGAGGGACTCACAGAGAGTCCGGGACAGAAAAGGGGGAAAGCCCTCCGTCCCATATCTAGCAGCATCCGTAGATGCGGCAATATGACATCACACAGCCGAGGCAAGGCCTGACCAATGTGGCAATGCGGGTCTTACGCAATACTGCTCATATAACAGTCGGCAGCGCATAGCGCTCATGAATTCAGAATTCCCCTCAGGGCCCTGATTCTTCTATACCGACAGCAGCCTTGCTTGCAAGGCGGGAACCTCCAGGTTATAGAACCTGATAAATGTAGACGGCGAGGCCCAACCCGCCGCCATACATATATCCTGCAAGGAGATCCCAGTAGACCACGCCCACGACGAGGCGACGCCTCTTGTGGAGTGTGCTCTGACGCCCAACGGGCACTGAAGGCCCCTGGAAGCGTAAGCTAATGCTATGGCGTCAACTATCCATCTGGATAGAGTCTGTCTCGAAACAGCCATTCCTTTGGAATGTCCACCGAACGAGACAAATAGCTGCTCCGTCTGCCGAAAGGCAGCAGAGCGAGACACATAAGCTCCTAAAACCCTGACAGGGCAAAGAAGACTCGAGTCTCCATCCTCCCCTGACACCGGCAGGGCAGACAGGGCAATAACCTGAGCCCGAAACGGTGTGTTGAGGGATTTCGGCACATAACCGTGCCTAGGTTTGAGTATGACCCTTGAGTCATTGGGCCCAAACTCCAAGCACGACTGGCTCACCGAGAGCGCGTGCAAATCACCCACACGCTTCACAGAAGCGAGAGCCAACAAGAATACTGTCTTGAACGACAGATGCTGAAGGCTAACCGATTGGATAGGCTCAAAAGGGGGACCCTTCAAGGCCTCCAAAACCGCCGCGAAGTCCCACATAGGGACTGACGGAGGTCTGGGAGGATTCAGCCTCCTAGCTCCTCTGAGGAACCGGATGACTAAATCGTTCCTTCCTATTGACTGACCGGACGCCGTTTCAGAAAACGCCGCGATGGCCGCCACATAAACTTTGAGCGTGGATGGGGCTCTGCCCTTATCCAACAGCTCCTGTAGGAAGGAGAGGACCTCCGTCACCTCACAACTAAGGGGTGAATAACCTCGAGCTGTGCACCAGCTGGAGAACACCGACCACTTCAAGGCATACAGACGTCGTGTCGACGGAGCTCTAGCCTGAGTGATGGTATTTAGCACTCCCACTGCGAGATCAGCGGGTAACCGTTGAGTGCCCATACATGGAGGGACCACAACTCCGGTTGAGGGTGCCAAATCGAGCCCCTGGCCTGCGAGAGGAGATCTCTCCTCAACGGTACCGGCCATGGGGCGACATCTGCTAATTGCATCAAATCTGGGAACCATGGTTGGTTCTTCCAAAGAGGTGCCACAAGCAGTATTGAACATCTCGTTTCTCTCACCCGTTCTATCACCTGCAGAAGGAGGGAGACGGGAGGGAACGCCATTTCCGTGACAGCGCGCTTTCGTTCTTGGAAAAGAACGCGGGGCAGTGAGCGTTTTCGTGGGACGCAAAGAGGTCCACCTCCACCATGCCAAATCTCTCCCACAACAGCCAAACTGTTTGCGGGTGTAGAGACCATTCGCCCGTAGGGACATTGCCTCTGGACAGCCTGTCTGGACCCAGATTCTGCAGTCCAGGCACATGTACTGCTCTCAGCGAGCGCACGTTGCGTTGAGCCCAAATCAGGAGGCGTTCCGTCAGCCTGTACAGGTTTCGGGACCCGAGACCGCCCTGGCGATTTATGTAGGACACCACGGACATGTTGTCCGAACGGACTATGACGTGGTGATCCTTGATATGGGGACAAAAGCGCGTCAGCGTGTTCTCCACTGCCAGCATTTCCAGGCAGTTGATATGATGGAGCTTTTCCCGTTCTGACCATAGGCCAAAGGACGGTCTGCCTTCGAGCAGCGCTCCCCATCCCGAAGTGGAGGCGTCTGTCGACACCATTTTCACACTCGGGGAAGTCCCCAGGCTTACACCTGATCGGTACCAGCCGTTCGCTGTCCAAGGTGCTAGAGCCGCAACACAGCTCTGATCGACCTTGAAATGCAGCCGGCCAGACGCCCACGCTCTGCGCGGCACCCGAGCCTTCAGCCAGAACTGCAGGGGGCGCATGTGGAGCAGGCCCAGCCGCAGAACCGGAGATGCTGAGGCCATGAGACCCAGCATCTTTTGACAGTGTTTGAGCGACACAGTCGCGCCGCAGTGGAAAGAACTCGCTGCGTGCTGAATGCCCATCGTGCGCTGTGGTGACAGTCGGGCCGTCATGGAACACGAGTTCAGAACTATACCCAGAAACAGGATCGTCTGACTGGGGTTCAGCGAACTCTTCGCCCAATTGACACTGAGGCCGAGCTTCTCGAGGTGATCGAGTAAAACGGCCCTGTGGTCCACGAGCTCCGCTCGTGATTGGGCCAGAACCAGCCAGTCGTCCAAATAATTCAGCACTCGTATGCCTCTGAGTCTGAGAGGAGCGAGCGCTGCATCCATGCACCTCGTAAACGTACGAGGAGCTACGGACAAGCCGAATGGCAGGACTGCAAACTGGTATGCCTGGCCCTCGAAGGCGAATCTCAAAAGCCGCCTGTGGTTTGACGCTATCTGTATTTGAAAATACGCGTCCTTCAGATCTATTGACATGAACCAGTCCCCTCCGCGAATCTGCGCGAGGAGCTTCCTGGTCGTGAGCATTTTGAAACTGCGTTTCATCAATGCCTTGTTCAGCTGTCTTAGATCCAGTATGGGCCTGAGACCCCCGTCTCTCTTGGGCACCAGAAAGTATCTGCTGTACAGCCCCCCCTCGCTTTGAGCTTGAGACACAGGCTCTACAGCCCCTTTGCTCAACAGTTTTGATATTTCGGCCCAAAGTATGTGTGCTACTTCTGTTTTGACCGTAGTTTCGACGCGCGCTGAGAAGCGCGGTGGGCGTCGAGAAAACTGTAGCGAGTAGCCTCTCTTTATAATGCCTAGCACCCAATCCGAAACCCCTGGAAGCGCTGACCATGCATCTGCATGAATGGCTAAGGGCTGGATGTGACACGCGCTCTGTTGACTGGGCAACGGCGGCGCTCGAGTGTGCTGCGCATCTGAGGCGGGGAGCGCGCTGATCACAGCGGGCAGATCGCTCATCCTCGACCCCGTTCCGGCGCTTAACCGACTGGAGGGAGGCTGAGCGGGTCCCGTGGGACTCAATATATCTGCGAGTAACCGTGGGCTGCATGTGTGCACTTTTACCACTTCCAACTCGCCGTCTGCCTGTGCAGAATGTACGTGCACGGGCCTCGTTTTTACAGAAGCCCCGCGCCGTAAGTGACATAGTGTATGTGGGCACTGGGAAGTGGGCACGTTTACTATGCGGAGCGCTCGACCGATCTGTGTCGATCTTATGTGCGCCAGCCCTGTGTGCAGGGCTGTGCTTACATGCGGGGATGGGCACTGGGTAGTGGGCATCGTCACTGCATTTAAAGCACCATCGGCCGTGGCCGGACGAGCGTGCACGGGTTTCATTTTTACAGAAACCACATGACGCGTGTGACATAGTAATTGTGGGCACTGAGGGGTGGGCCCGTTTACTATGTAGTGTGCGCGACCGACTTGAGTGGACATTATGAGCGCAGGCCCTGTGTGTAGGGCTGTGCTTACATGTGGAGATGGGCACTGAGGAGTGAGCATCGTCACAACATTTATAGCACCATCGGCCATGGCCGGAACACCAGAAAAAACACTGTTTTTGTGAAACATCTGGGTAGCCGTGATAACGGCTTTTGTGTGCAGGCAAGCGGGCACTCGTGCAGGCTTGCGCATTGCAGAAGACACTGAGGCAGTCGCAACTCTTGGAACTGCAACAGCGGCGCGCTTGGGTGAGAGCTCGGCCGCAGCGGAACTCAAACACCGGCGCTTTCCCAGCAGTGCTAGGATGCTTTCGGGGCTTCTGGCTTCACCGCAATCCTCTGCCGCGGCTCCCGCGGCGCGGGGCGACGGCTCGAAGAGCAAGAACGGGGTCCCGAGCTGCGTTGCTGACGCTGTCGTGATGCCGCAGCAGGAGGCGGTGGGCGTGACTGAGAGCTCTGTGGGGCCGGTCTAGAGCGGCTAGCTGCAGAACTGGAGCGCTTCGGCAAGAAGTGCTTGAACGCCTGTGAAGCTTTCTGGTCCTCGGCGAATCTCTCCACAAACTGGTTGACGGAAGATCCAAAGAGGCCGGCAGGAGTTAGCGGAGCGTCAAGAAACGCAGCGCGCTCAGACTCCTTGATGTCAGAAAGCGTCAGCCACAAATGCCTCTCAGCCACCGTAGCGGAAGCCATAACCCGTCCCATGGCCTGTGCAGCGAACTTAGTAGCGCGGAGGGAGAGATCCGAAGCACTCCTCAGATCCGCGAGACAGATCGCTTCAGGTCCCATCTCATCCAGCTTGCGGAGAAGATCGCCCTGGAAAATCTGTAGCGTCGCCATGGTGTGTAACGCAGACGCAGCCTGCCCAGCAGCAGAGAATATCCGTGCGAGCAGCGATGACGTCATGCGGCAGGCTTTGGATGGCAACGCCGCCTTAGTCCGCCGTCCAGCAGAGGGCGGGCAAAGGTGCGCTGCTATAGCCTGTTCCACCGGCGGAAGTGACAGGTAGCCTCTGTTCTTAGCACCGTTCAGTGTGGAGAATGCTGACGAAACAGATGAGCGGATTCTCGCCGAGAATGGAGCGTCCCAAGCCTTCGCCACTTCTTCGTGAAGCTCAGGAAGAAAAGGGGCGTGTTTTGAGCTTGAGGAAGAGCGCTCATCCGGAAGATAGCTACCATCCAGCCGGGAACGTGAAAGGGGCGCTGGTGCAGACCACTCGAGGCCGAGGCTCGCCGCGGCCAACGAGAGTACACGCATCAGCTCCTTATCGATATCCCCCCGTCTGCTGGGCCTCTGAGCAGTGGGCGCGAGATCCACGGAGCTCGCCCAACCCTCACTGCCCAAAGCAAGCAGAGAGCACGTGTCTTCTTCCTCCGTCGCGGGCCTGAGATCCACTTCCTCCGATGACGCGTCGGCAAGCAGCGGACGCTGAGCATCGGGAAGCGATGCAGGGGAGACCGGCGAAGCGGAGGGAACCGGCGAGCTCGGCCGAGCTGGAGGCGGTTCTGGTAGGCGCTGCGAGCGGCGCTTCTTACGGCGCTGCGGCGCAGCGGATGATGCAGGCTTCGAGAAGGATGCCAGGCGAGTCCTCAGAGTCACCATAGGCATCAACTCGCAATGAGGACATCCGCCATCAGCGAGCGCGAGCGCTGCATGGTCTTCACCCAGACAGGAGACGCAGATGACATGACGATCTCCTTCGCTGAGCGGGGTTCTGCACGAGCCGCACGAAGGCATCTTTAAAAAGACGCAGCTCTTTTGTGAATGTGCGTCGCAGGGCGAACACACACACAGAATATCACAGAACAAGGATTATAAAGGATATGGGCGCCGGATAGCGCAGCAGGAACGGCAGTGGAAGGCGGCGGTGCCAGCGGCTTCAGGATGGCTCGTCCTGCTGATATGCTCTTCCAGACGGCGCTTGCTTCCTCGTGATCCAGCGATGCGTGAGCTTCGCTGAAGAGATGAAAAATCAGGTGAGTCAGCCTTTTCGAGCTCCTTTTATAGGTTGGGCCACACCCGTTTCGGCGGGAAGTGGCAAGAAGGGCGCGAAGCGCCCTTATTGGTCTGCTGTTGCATCAGCCTGCGCTCGATAGGCTGTGCAGTTGCCGCAGAACAAGCCAATGAGCGAGCGAGCCGTCTCGCCTATGGCTGTGTACTGCTGCAAATGCGGTTTACAAAAATACAAAATTAAGGATAATTTTTTGCTTCAGTATTTCGTGAAAAGAGACTTTTCCCGTAGCGTCTTAGCTAAGACGCAGTACGAGAGAGCTCTCGTAAGAGAACTACATTTCAGACAAAATTTGGTCAGTTTGTTCGCATGTATTTCCTCATTGCCAAAAAAATTGCACCAAAAGAAGCCAAAGCATCTCATATTCTGTTACATTTCTTTTCTGTCAATTATTTTCTCATCTAAATGTTTGGTTCTTTGCCCCTTGCAAAAATGGTCTGAAGTAAACAAAGAAAAATGTTATGTACCGTACGCTTGCTTTTATACCTCCTTCCATTAATACAACAGACAAGCGGCCTCACTCTGAACTTGAACACAAGCACATAATGCACACACTCTTCATATTCGCTGCTGAAAGCCCCATCATCAGAAATCAGTCTCCTCCTGTCCTGTGTAATTGGTTTTATTCGGCGGTAAGGCTGGAGGTAAATAAAAGAGAGAGAGAGAGAGAGAGAGAGAGAGGGAGAGAGAACTATCAACCTCAATCGATTTGAGAAAACTCTTCAGGTTCATACAGCTTTATGTTCTTGTATGACTGGATCCCATCTTTTACATGATGTATAAAGCACCGAATTAAAAGAAAGTACTGACATTACGATATTTCATGTTAAACATCATTCCCATTAAAGACAACATTTACAGTCAGAGGAACACCAGAGGTTTGGATATGGACGCAGGGGTCCATGTTGAATACTAAATGGAAATGAGCTGTCGGTCGTTCAGACATATACACTGTTTGGAGCAATAAAGGAAGAACGGCATGTACCAAATGTTATCTTCAGTATTGCTATGTTAGCTTTGACCCCCTCTCCTTCATGCATTCCCACAAAGGTCTTTGTGTGTGTGTGTGTGTGTGTTTTGTGTGATGTTGTCTTGCAATTCACACAAATCCTAGTTTTACACAGCATTTTCACTTCGCTAGATGATTCGATTTCCAGCCAGGCCTTTTTTCATCTAAAATCTCCAGGGGAGAGAATTCAATATCCATTTCAGAATCCATTCCAGGACATCCTACAATAAAGGAGGCTGGGTGTGAGAATAATCTAATGACTGGGAGCTTCTACATGTGTGTCATTTATTGAGATTGTCTCACAGGTTGTATAACAGATCCAATGAATGTAATGACTCACCTGTCGTATACTTGAGGACACAGTGTGGAATGAATGGACATATATTTTCACAGCTGCAGCAGACAGATGCAACCTCTGCAGTTTATGCCCACATAGACACATGAATAATTTATACTAAAAAGCTGTGTTGTTCCCCCCATTCCCCCATTCTGTTATCTGCCTACAATAATTCAATTGGCAGTTGCCTTCTATACAAAGCATCCTACATTGCATTCAAGGCTATATATTTTACCACTATGCTAATGTTATTCCTGTTGAGAAACAGGAGCTCCAAGACATTTGAGCACGACTGACTTTGAGCTCTACAGTCAAAACCATAAGATGCCACATTTAAAATTAGCCATATGTATACTCACTATTTTTATTAATTATTTTATTTTATATAACTGTTTCTATGAACATTGTATTCATTCTTTTAAAATAGGTCATACTGTGATCTTGCAGGTAGACTACTGTGTTTTCTGGTGTCTTACATATTTATTGGATATTTTAATATACACTTAATTCAGTTTGTTGTCTTGTGGCACGTGACAAATGGAAAGGTGGAACATGCAGTATTAATGTTAGGTTTGTATGGTGATCCATTGTGACCTGATATTTCCTGACAAACACATGTGCAATGCCACATAGATATTAGAAGGAATTACTTTTTTCTGTATGAATGAACTCCCTTTTCTTCCCTTACTATGGGTGACTGTATGAGTTCAAGAACATATGTCTTCTCATCGAGTATGTACGGTGGCCCAGTGGTGCACAACACAACGACATTAAAAAAGCAAACATAAGCTCACAACACAACGACATTAAGCCACAACACAAATACATTAAGCCACAACACAAAGACATTAACCCACAACACAACGAAATTCTCACAATACAACGAAATTAAGCCACAACACAACGAAATTCTCACAACACAAATACATTAAGCCACAACACAACGGAAATGCTCCTGACCACTAGGGGGCAGTTGGTCTGCAGAAACGGGCAATAGACTACATATTTCCTGTGAAATCTCAGGGCGAATAAAAGGTTCCTGCCTTTATTTCAATAGTTCACGCTTACATATAATTAGCTGAGGTATGGAATGCGTATTTGGCGTGCTGTCCGGGGAAGGGCTCCGAGCTCGGGAATGGCCCGAACCTAGAGTACCCCCCCCTTCCCCGTCTATTTATAAAGTGAACTTGAAGTGAGGAGATGGGGTGGAGGAGGGATGCTGATAAACCGTCAATGGATAGAGGTAAGTCAGCGATATTTATACTATGGGATTGATTACTTGATTATGGTCCACCTGTGTTGATTAGGCTAAGTATCTGACGCGCTCCTCCCGAATCTTATTAATAAAATTACATTCTGTGTGAGTGCATTACCAGCTGCTAACTTTTATCCATAAACGATGAATATTAAATAATATTTATATATTTTGCTATAATACAACAAATTAAGTATACCACAGCAATATAATTATTTAATGAAGAGTTCCATAAACATCTGTGAGGGTGGTTTACACAGCTATTGCTGTGACCCGTTTTGTGAGGCTCCTCAAAGGTTTTTCACACTTCTCCACTGGATGTAGAAACTCGAAATAAGTGGATTCAAATTAGTAATGTAAGATTTAAGGATTTCAACATCACTTCTGATACTTCAGTCTGCAGGCGCCTCTTCAAGAATGGCAACAGCATGCGAATCTACACTAGGTAAGATCTAAACCTTTATTACTATATTAACGAGCACAATGTAGGCCTATTGTGAATTTTTAAATTGTCATTATTTATTTTTTGTCGCTGTGGTTGCCTGTTTGTTTAAAATGCTCTTCCGTGGATCAAGGCAATACCTGTTAATAGATGATTAACCCAAAAATAAAAAAATAAAGCTGTCATCATATACTCAACATTATGCCGCTGTAAACCCATATGGCTTGCTTTGTTCATTGGCATACAGAAACCGTCAGTCAGCTATCTAGATAGACCCCACAGAATAAATTCAGAACAGTTTAGAATGACACGAGGGAGAATAAGCTAAAACCCCAGCTAAAATCTTTTTACAGACCTACCTTTTTTCCACTTGTATGTCAATACATTATACATTTTTAAGTATCCTTCAGGTTCAGTGTAGGCAAACAAACTTTTTACATTGTTTGGTGTGTATTTTCTGAAAACATGCCTCATCCAATCTAGATTTGAGAATTAGATCCATTTAATGGCCATTTGGAAAATTATTGAACCTGCAATCCACATGGTTCGTGTGACCAGAGCAAGGACAGCTACAGCGAGGAGAGAAGTTGGAATAACAAGCAATGCAATGGTAAATATTGATATTGTATTGTTTGTGACAGAGAAAGAAAATGTTATATTTATTTTCACTTTTTGATGCACACATTACATGCATGTATCATAATTATTTAACAATTATTTTGACAGTGTCAGTCTCTGCAGCCCTTCGATGAGTTCCCCCTCTTCATGGTCCACCTTTCAGTCGATCTTCCACAGAGAGATCTGGCCTTACACAAGAAACTTGGGATGGATTCATTTGGTTTATTTGTACAGACTACAATATAAAATGTAAATTAAATATTATGTAAGTGCAAATATATGTAAATTTAATGTTTTCTTGCTCACCAGTGTAGTGTAAACATGTAAATATCCACACTTAATTTTTTTAAACTTTGATACAGTTTTAATAGTTACGTAAAATACAAATACTAATAATTATGACAGTGTAATGGTGTGTTACTATATTTTTATAACACTACTATATTTATAACACTTCTGCCACTTGGAGGACTGATAGGTCAGGCAGATCACTGGTGACATCACTGTAAACATTCTCCTGAGATGAAAAACAAAGGTATAGTGTAAATTGACCATTAAGAAAAATAAAAAATTTCCACCATCATTACAAGTTGCATGCATAATGAATAGAGCCATAATCATTATGATTGTGTTTTTGTCTTTTTTCTGTTAGGGCTAATCAAATAGGCATGTTATACATTATGAATAAAAGCAATATATGAAAAGATGATGTATCAATATTAGACACTTTCCTCCTACCTTAAACACTCGAGTTTCCTCTCTTGAAAACAGGACCACCATCCCACTGACAGGACCTGGCTTGACTCTCTAGGCATACCAATGGGGCGTGTTAATATTATTAATCAAAGTTTATTAGTTATGTCATACATTAAAGAATTTGATAATTCTCTTACTTACCATTGTTGTAGGTTTGTGCCAGCTCTGTTCCTTCAGTGCAGCTCTGTACAGGAGGAACTGCACTGATTCTCAGTTCTGAATAGTGTGCTGTCTGCTACAGTGCTGCAACAGTATGGATGGGAGTCCGTTAAAACAATCTGTGAAGATAATAACATTGGTTTACATATTTAATTGATTTCAGATACATTTTGAATTACTTTCAGTTGCATTTTAAATTATTACATTGTAAATTACTCTATATTTAAAGTAAATTATGACAAATAATTAATATTTTATATAATGTTACAAACATGCCAATAGACTGTAAAGAGATCAGTAATATTTCAAAGGATGTCCATATCTCTCTTAACCATTTCTGATCTTTTTTGCTTTTTACTGAATAGCTTTATCATGCTTGTGTTGGGGATCCCTGGAAAACTGTTATATAAATGTGAACAATTAATTCAAGCTTCAGGTTACAGATAATACAATTTGAAAATATAACAATAACTGTCAGACTAAAGCCCCGTTCACACAATGAATGATAACTAGAGAGAAAAGATAACGATAGAGTCCACAGCAGCGAATTATATAATCTGTTTATTCTAAGCGCGCACACGCTCGTCCGCTGCTTTAGATTCTCGAGCTCGTTATAGCAGGATTCTGATTGGCTGTCAATGTTTTTAATCGTTCATCAGCTGGAAAAAAATAGTTCTTAAAGTGATTCCAATGATATTGTTTATCTATGTCTTTATCATTATAGCTGTGGTGTGGACTCTTTTTTTAAATAGTGAGAACGATTTTTAAAACTAAATATCTTTATCGTTTTCTTTATAGTTTGGTGTGAACGGTCCTTTAAGATTTATTACGATACATGGCAATCTAAAAATGGCAACAGTATTTAAAATAGTTTATATCAAGTGAAGAAGTTTCTATCACAGCAAACACCTATCAGAACCACCGATGCAAATCAACGTGGATTACCTGGAGTCCTGCTTTTATTTCTACTATCTCTATTATATCTCTAGTTATAAAAAGATGAGGTGGACGGAGTTTAAAGCTAAACTCTAACTTAGCCCTGCTATTTTTGAGCTGATCAAGTCAGTGCAGCAGCGTTATCCAGCCTTATTAGCTAGATTTGCTAGAAGACGATAGAACAATACTTACCCTAAAGTTGTTGATGTAACGTTTAATGCCCTTCTCCGCGCGATGAAATTCATTTACAGTCATCAGGGGAAGTTCTTGTAAGATGAAAAATCTTCTCCTCTTGTCAATTTGAAAGCTCTACGGAAAGAGCAATGGTTTCCCCGCACAGCACCGGATTTAAATAAGCCCCCCTGAGGAAAAACATTGTGTACAAGAGCAGAGCTAAACGGTCCAAATTAAAAATATTATCAATTTGTTTTTTGCTCGATTCATGAATCGATACATTAAGATTATCAGGATATCAAAACATATAATAAAAACACGTTTTTCATTTAAAAATCGATTACACATATTAAGTTACACATACGTCTCGATGAAATATCGGTGTTTAACTTTCAACACTGCCCCCTAGAGGTCGGGAGCACTTCCGTTGTGTTGTGGCTTAATTTCGTTGTGTTGTGAGAATTTCGTTGTGTTGTGGCTTAATGTATTTGTGTTGTGGCTTAATGTCGTTGTGTTGTGAGAATTTCGTTGTGTTGTGGCTTAATGTCGTTGTGTTGTGGCTTAATGTCATTGTGTTGTGGCTTAATGTATTTGTGTTGTGGCTTAATGTCGTTGTGTTGTGAGCTTATGTTTGCTTTTTTAATGTCGTTGTGTTGTGCACCACTGGGCCACTGTAAGTATGTGATGTACTGTAGAAGTTCACCACAAGGCCAGTAGAACTGTATGTTACCGTGAGGCCAGCAAGAGCTTACAATTTTTTATAAATGACACACAGAATTGCAACACATCAACCATCTAACATTT
The DNA here is from genome assembly GCF_963082965.1 of Carassius carassius. Lineage (NCBI taxonomy): Eukaryota > Metazoa > Chordata > Actinopteri > Cypriniformes > Cyprinidae > Carassius > Carassius carassius. The sequence goes on along the minus strand of NC_081759.1, from coordinate 23,499,688 downwards.
ATCCAGGTAGAATATGTTCCTGAAACAACAGAGAGAGTGAGTGTTTACAGTTGCGGTCAGGAGGCTGTGGTTAAAGGCTTTCCAGCCAATGTTGTGGTTTGATTTATGGTAATTGATTGTTGTTCCAGGACCAACCAAAAGGTTCATTCAGGTACATGTTCTACTTGTCTATACTCCACCATTTATACTTCTTTTAGGTCTAGACACTCAGCACATGGCCACCATTCTAATGTTGATGTATCCAGATTATTCTCATTAAGAGAACTCATGGCCACCTTTACTAATTACCATAACCTTTACTAATACACCAAAACATCTCCATACAAGACTTTTATGCATCATTTCAACTGTCCAGATACTAACCCAACACCAAGATCTCCAAGCAAAACCATGTTCTGCATTCTCAAAACCAAGTGAAACTCAAACACATTTAGGGTGTACTCACACTAGGCAGTTTGAACCGCGCCCGAGTGCGTTTGACCACCAAAGCACGGTTCGTTTGACTAGTGTGAGTGCTCCGAACCGTGCCCGGGCGTGGCTCGATTAGCCGGCCCTGGCCCGCTTGGAAGAGGTGGGCCAGAGCACGGTTCAGTTGGACTTGGGCGTGGTTCGCATGCAGTGTGATCGCTAACCGTGCTGGAGCATGGAACAGGACGCGTGGCCTCACAGTTTTGCGACGCTCCAAAAGTGCAGCTGCAAAGTCCTTGCTGCACTTCAGCTGGTACCTTGCAAACCTCCTCATACAAGCAGCACGATTACGTGAAAATTTTCGCGCCACTAAGGCGACACATCTGTTTAACAACAGGCTATGAGAGGGCTGTGGACCAAACGACACAAAATTATCCACAAAGAAAACAGAGGGATGGACCCCATTGTGTTCCGAGAGCGCCGCTCTTCCTGTTTATCCCGAAACCGTCGCGCACCATAATGATGTAAGCGTGCTCCGGCACGAATGCTGAAACCCTATGTGAGTGCAGGCCAGAGGGGGAGTGGGGAGGGGGGACAATCGTACTCGGGCCCGGTTCATGGCAACCGTGCCTAGTGTGAGTACACCCTTACAGGCCTAGACTGCACAAAGCAAATGTTTATAAACGATTTAGTCATTTTGATGGCAAAGGTGTCCCAAATGACCAGAATTCGCCCTATTTTCACATCTATACAACTAATTTATTAATCATTTGTTCATGCTTTTGCAGTACCCAATTTAAAGTAGAGACAAATCATCATTTGTAAAAGTTTTTTTTTTTAGTATCTTTATTTGCACTGGACTTTTAGCTGTAACAACGTTTGTGTAAAGAGTGTGTGATGAGTGGGGCGGGGCCGAGAGCCGTGGGAATGGAGCAAGGCTGGTGGAGTGATTTGGAAAGGAGCGACACCTGCGCCACTCACCGATCTCGAGTCCTACGGAGGAGATCGGAAGGATAAAAGAGGAGCTACGACAGTGAAGGATGAGAGAGAACCAGGCCTGGGCTTTATTGTGTTTTGGTTTTGTTTGTGTGCGGCAGTCGTCTGCAAGTGTTTATTTTATTATTAAAGTTTTGATTTAAATGTCAAAAAAAAAAAAATCAGGTTCCCAGACACACAGCCATTTGGCCCTCCACCAGCTGGGTGAACTCTTCCGCGGTGCCTGGTGGCGGCCCTGGATGGCCCTCGGTGGACGGCACAACACTCCTCTGCCGCCCGGTGGATGGTGACAGCTCCTCCAGTTTCAAAACAAGCACATTATTTCACGTTTCTAGATATGTTAACATATATTAACTAATTATCCGTTAAGCATTATATAATGTTTGTCAATGATTTATCAATGAAAGTTATTCTAAAGTGTTACCAAAAAAAAATAAAATCTGGGATGGTAGATGCGTGGACCTGATTATAGCACTTAAACACTGAAAAAGTTAGATTTGCATGATACAGGTATGTACCCTTTAACAAACTTAGGGAATGAGAACTTCTCTATCTTACATTTCAGGGCCCGGTTCCCTGATAACACTCACTCTTGGCACGCTAAGAAGACCTCGAAAGATACAACCCGAATTCCGGAAAAGTTGGGACGTTTTTTAAATTTTAATAAAATGAAAACTAAAGGAATTTCAAATCACATGAGCCAATATTTTATTCACAATAGAACATAGATAACGTAGCAAATGTTTAAACTGAGAAATTTTACACTTTTATCCACTTAATTAGCTCATTTAAAATTTAATGCCTGCTACAGGTCTCAAAAAAGTTGGCACGGGGGCAACAAATGGCTAAAAAAGCAAGCAGTTTTGAAAAGATTCAGCTGGGAGAACATCTAGTGATTAATTAAGTTAATTGATATCAGGTCTGTAACATGATTAGCTATAAAAGCTTTGTCTTGGAGAAGCAGAGTCTCTCAGAAGTAAAGATGGGCAGAGGCTCTCCAATCTGTGAAAGACTGCGTAAAAAATTTTTGGAAAACTTTAAAAACAATGTTCCTCAACGTCAAATTGCAAAGGCTTTGCAAATCTCATCATCTACAGTGCATAACATCATCAAAAGATTCAGAGAAACTGGAGAAATCTCTGTGCATAAGGGACAAGGCCGGAGACCTTTATTGGATGTCCGTTGTCTTCCGGCTCTCAGACGACACTGCATCACTCATCGGCATTATTGTGTCAATGACATTACTAAATGGGCCCAGGAATACTTTCAGAAACCACTGTCGGTAAACACAATCCGCCGTGCCATCAGCAGATGCCAACTAAAGCTTTATCATGCAAAAAGGAAGCCATATGTGAACATGGTCCAAAAGCGCCGTCGTGTCCTGTGGGCCAAGGCTCACTTAAAATGGACTATTTCAAAGTGGAATAGTGTTTTATGGTCAGACGAGTCCAAATTTGACATTCTTGTTGGAAATCACGGACGCCGTGTCCTCCGGGCTAAAGAGGAGGGAGACCTTCCAGCATGTTATCAGCGTTCAGTTCAAAAGCCAGCATCTCTGATGGTATGGTGGTGCATAAGTGCATACGGTATGGGCAGCTTGCATGTTTTGGAAGGCTCTGTGAATGCTGAAAGGTATATAAAGGTTTTAGAGCAACATATGCTTCCCTCCAAACAACGTCTATTTCAGGGAAGGCCTTGTTTATTTCAGCAGGACAATGCAAAACCACATACTGCAGCTATAACAACAGCATGGCTTCGTCGTAGAAGAGTCTGCCTGCAGTCCAGATCTTTCACCTATAGAGAACATTTGGCGCATCATTAAACGAAAAATACGTCAAAGACGACCACGAACTCTTCAGCAGCTGGAAATCTATATAAGGCAAGAATGGGACCAAATTCCAACAGCAAAACTCCAGCAACTCATAGCCTCAATGCCCAGACGTCTTCAAACTGTTTTGAAAAGAAAAGGAGATGCTACACCATGGTAAACATGCCCCGTCCCAACTATTTTGAGACCTGTAGCAGAAATCAAAATTGAAATGAGCTCATTTTGTGCATAAAATTGTAAACTTTCTCAGTTTAAACATTTGCTATGTTATCTATGTTCTATTGTGAATAAAATATTGGCTCATGTGATTTGAAAGTCTTTTAGTTTTCATTTTATTAAAATTTTAAAAACGTCCCAACTTTTCCGGAATTCGGGTTGTATAATAATAATAATAATAATAATAATAATAATAATAATAATACGTTTTATTTATGTAGCGCCTTTCCAGAGCTCAAGGACACTTTACAATAAACAAACAACAATAAAGGCAGTTGACAAAGACAGCAGACAGAACAACAGTAGGCAATTGAGTGTGCAAGTACAGTAAGTGAGAATTGGGAAGATATATCTTACCAAAGTTGTTTATGTTCCTAAGTGTGTTCCCCGAAGTGTCCCCTAGGAAGCTTCTTAGCACGTTGCCTCTTACGTCCGACGTTACAAGAGCGCAGTCCAAAGTGAGGGTGCTGAATTAGTTGGCATCGATTGCTCAGGAATCGATTTTCCACTTCACGCGAAGGTGCAATACAGCATTAAGAAAGACAACACGTTCTATGCAAATGAAACATTCCTCAAATTATTACAGTAACATTTATTTTAACATAGCTTAAGTTATCAGTAGAATATAGACTATAATTTAAATTATCAAATGGTCAGTAATATGTTCATACGGTATGTTCACACGATATGTTGTGACGGTTAGACGAACCGGGTATCCCTCGCTAATCATCCACCCTCCTTATCCTGTTGTGCCGCTTGTGCCGCTTCTTGACATGGGTTTAACGACTTCTAAAAAATATATAATACACTTTTATATTAATGGTAAGGTACTTTACAATCAGAATTGATTGACAAGCAGCTGCAGTTACTTCTGTTTAATGCGGTATTGATTGTCATTGGTTAATGTTTTTTTTAATAAAAAGCAACCTATGAACAGAGAAAGAGAAATAGATACAGAATATTGTGGGGAAGCAACGTAAAAAAGGGCACCAAGCTTTTCGTCAGAGGAACTTGAAGTTTTGCTAGACCTTGCCACCAGGTCAGAGATCACACCCCTATGGTCCACTATAACCTGCACGTTTATGGACGCGTCTCCCTTTCGCGATATGTACGCCTGATCAATCACTGATGAATTGCCAATAGGGATGAGTGTGCCATCCACCAGGATGTAATCCCCAGCATGGGACCTCCACACTGAGGTCTTGATTAGGCCGTAGCCCTCTCCCACGACCTCGATGAATCTCTCTGTAGCAAAAAACCTTAGCGCTGCAAGCAGCTGGACTTCAGGGCTTAAAGTGAAATTCCGCCGCGTTAGCCTGGCAATAGCGTTGGTCCAGCAGCTTCATAATGAGTTGTCTTGGGAGGCGAATTTTTTTTAAATATAGCCACGTCAGGCAAAATGTCAAAAGGGCTTAAGTTTTGCCGAATAAAAAATTTACATGGACTAAACGGCTCCGCGTCCGGCTCCATCTTTGATTCAATACAAGGACACGTTGGATCGCTGCTATAGTTGGTCACTTACTGGACACCACCATGTTTACCAATTTATAGATCTTAGCCATTTAGAGCCAAATTGTTTGCAAGATTTTAATTATCAAAAGTGATTGCCAATTTAAATCCTTTAATGACATTACAAAATAGCCTAATTACCACCATATTAGTTCTGATACCACATAAAGTCAACTAACGAACAAAATTTATTATGAGTCTTAAAAAAATAACATAAAATCATTGTTGAGCCACAACATTGTCAACATACCATAGTTTGACTTGTACTGTGCTGCGCTGATTTCTAAAGACTGCTGTACAGTAGAGTCTTGAGCTCAAACAACGCTAAGAGAGAGCTTACGAATGGTCCAGACCAACCTTACGAAAGTGTGACTTACAGAAGATATACTTAGCGTACGAACGTGTCGGGAATCGTGCCATAAGGTTAAGAGAGAGGTTAAGGAATAGGTTAAGAACTACTTAGCGATAAGAACGTTTTGGGGAACCGGCCCTGATCTATAAGGACACTGAACAGATGAATAGCACAAAAGTGCATTACTATAATGACAATATCAAGTAATTCACACCACTACCTTGACAAATCATTGCAGTCTGAATGTGAGAGATGCAAGAGTCAAATCTATTGCCTAAATGTGTACTGTATGTGTAAGAAAACATAACTGAACATATAGTATACCAAATATATTTTCCTTATACTGAAAGTAAACATTACAAGAATTAAAACCCCAATAAAATTCCAGTGCAGCAAAGAGGAATCTTCTAGGTTACACAGATAACCGTTTAATTTTACAGCAGCAATAAACTATGAGAGGGGGAGGGATGAGCTGACATTTATGGATGTTTTTACAGGTCAATAATCAGGTTTGATGCATGCTCAATCAAACAATTGCCTCGAATATATTAGACATGCAAATGCAGGTTAAGACTGTGCTGTATTTCATAGTCCTGACAATAAAGCAAGCAGTAAATAATGTAAAACAAAGCAGAGAGAAAAGCATTTAAAATACCTTTACAATTCAAAACACTGTTCTTATGTCTTGTATTTCAGTGAACTGTAATCCTCCCGAGGACCCAGGCTGGGATGTCTGATTTTGGCATGACTGCAATGTCTAATTCTCATTCCTACACACCTGCATTCTTCATGCTAATCTCCCTTGTCCTTTATCACTCTGTTTTCCCTGATAAACACTGAAATCTCGTTACTGTGACCGGCTGATCCATTTATTCTTTTTAAACTTCTGTCACATTGTGATGAAGAAAACAACCCATGTTCATGTGTCCTAATGCAATTTTCACAGTGTTTCTCCTTCACCAAAACACAGGCAAATCCTACACAAAAAGCCTATTAGCATGCAAGAAAAAAAAAAACTACTTTATATAGCCTATTTTGTGTGGGTGTGTGGTTATTTGACCCTCGTAATCCAACAGGTTGATGTAGTCTACAGTCCAGCTCATGATGCAGGGTTAAATTACACTGAGCTACTGCTGCTTTTTTCGTCTTGGTTACAGATAAGTGGTTGCTACGCTTGCGTGAATTAGCATGTTTATTGCTTACTGTTGCCTCATTTCTCATATTTCCATATCGCACACCCTCTGGCCCAGTCTTAAGTTTGGAAATGGGTGTTCATTTTTTAAAAGAAACCTCCCCCTCTCTATGGAAGCAATCTTCAAGCTATACTTGTGCCATGCTTGAGTAACCTTGGCTTAAATTTAGCTATGCTAGGCTGCCCTAATGTTAGTACTTAGCACTCTCCAAAGCCATATCCTCTTAGCTAAAGACACGCTCATCTCATTGCATTAGTCTAATTCATGATATTTGCTGAAATTAGTTTCTTGAGGAGGACAATTGGGAATTATGGGCCCTGTTAACACTCATTTCAGGGCATTGTCTTTCTCCCTGAATCAGATTTAATAAAAATTAAAGACAGCATGTGGCACAGGTATTTAAAATCAATTCTACCCAAGTTAAACTGATTTTTATTTGTATGCATTGGCAAAATTATTCCCATCTTATGCAATTCCAGTATTTCTCTGCAATTATGAACATTTACAATGTTAAAATATGAATGTCTCATCATATTTTTTAAATAAATATTAGTATTTAAGTAGTTAAAAAAAGATTCACAAGAAATAAAAATACAATAAAATAAATAAAAGGTGACGGAGTTTAACAATCTATATTGTGCTGTTTTTTAATTACAGTATAATTTATATTTCCCATGTAATGATTTAAAGTATCAAGAGGGACACACATCATTAATCTCAATCAATATATTATTAATGAGACTTCAAGGTGTGGAATATGGGAACATTGGCATGCTGTGACTGTGTATAATTTTTCATAATGGCTGTTAGATTGATTTGTTTTCTTCTTAAACAATTGAATTGAAAAACAGTTAATTTTGCAGTAGTCACACTATACTGTCTGTTTAAACTCCCTCAGTTCAGAAGAGGACAGAAATTCAGATGGGTAGCCCCAAGGTAACAGAAATTAGGTCAAGCTACAGTATACAGTAGTTTATACAGGACATTCATTTAAAATGTGCAGGTAATTGCTGCAAAAGTAATCAAAAATGATATGTATATGGGTCATTTTGTGTCAAATCGACCATAAAACAGAGTTCAGCAGAGTACCTCTGCGAAACATTAGGCTTTTGAGATATTGTTGTAATCTTAATTTTTAAGGCCCTATATGGTTCAAATCTCAAAGAAGTGGGGATCTCAATGTGCCTCCATGTCCTAATTATTGAATTTGTACACATTTGTAATGGTTAAAAACCAAATATGGTCAGTTTGCATACAGCTAATACTTAATGTATTTAAAAAGAAATGTATGGAGGAATGTAGCTTGTTGGCCTTGTACAACTGCGTAGCATATTCTGTGTTTCCTTTCTCCTGCCTTGTTTGTTTCCATGGTTTTTTATTAATTAGCTCCACACCGGTTTCAGTTCTCCCAATTAAGTTTCTGTTACTTACAGTAAGTCTGTGTTCCCCTATGTTCCTTTGTACGCTATCAATGTTTATTTGTTTAGATTTGTGTTTGGTTGTGCTTCTTCTCTCCTGTGGATCAATAAAATAACTCTTTTGATTATATTCCATCATTGTGTGCCCTGAATTTACTGCGTCTCTGCTGGTTCTGTCCAGCTCTGAATCTCCTGTGTTTCTGCAGGTTCCGCCCAGCTCAAGTCCTCCTGTGTTCCCTCCCAGCCTCCCTTTTCCACCTCCTCTTAAACCAGCCAATTCCTCAGCTCCATCTCTGCTGGTGCCTGTCAGCACCACTCCACTCCTCTGGCTTCACCTCGTCACTCTGTCAGGCTCTTCTTTCGCTCTGCCTTCATCCTCAGTCGCTCCAGCTCCACCACGGTCTTCCGGAGCCCCGCCGTCACCTCGGTCGCCTGAGCCTTCTGCTCCGCCTTGGCCCTCCATATCCGCTCCACGCCTGTTTCAGTTTCTGTTACTTAAGTCTGTGTTCCCCTATGTTCCTTTATACGCTATTGTTGTTTAAGTTTGATTTGTGTTTGGTTGTGCTTCTTCTCTCCTGTGGATCATTAAATAAAACTCTTTTGATTATGTTCTATCATTGTGCGCTTTGTTTTGCACAACAGACCTTAAAAGTTAGAGCCTGGGAAGTTTCTAAAATGTGGTTAATTTGTCAGAGAATAACTCACATAGATATCTACATAAGCTTACCATGTTTTGAAAGATTGTACATTTCTTATACGTATCATGTAATTCTTGCATTTAGCACACTATAGCGAGGGAATTCTTTCTGAATATATTTGACGGGACACTTCTTCGTTTACTCACAAATTTTGCTTCAATAAAATAAAATAAAAACTTCTCGAAACTTCTTCATCCTTTACTGAAAACATAAATGCCAATCTATCAACTGGTCAGTGCTGTGAATTAAGTAGTATAAATATGGTTAAAGGAAATTTAAGATCGCATGCTGAGCTTTTCCAGGTTATTCCATTAATCTGCTTGTCTCGAATTATTCCATGACTTTTTGCTTGGTTTCTTTAATGCTCTGCTCATTTTGAGAAGCATTAGGAATAAATTTTTCATCTTACCATAAGCAAACTAGTGAGAAACAAATCTCACACCCCAGATGAGCAGCTGAATATTTGCACTGCGTATATCTGACTGGTGTGTAAATATATGCATAGCAAATTAAATCACAGTACTCGTCTGCATTTGGGAGGATAATTCTGACAGGAGGAAGAAGGTGGGGGGGAGGGGGTTCAAAGAAACTCACATATAGACACAAAAATACCACTGCATATTTGTATATAAATGTAGGTATTTTCTTAAGAGGAAAGGTTTTACAGTATGTATAAGATTTATACCAACAACATTCTCCTGCCAGATTTAGTTAATCCACCGGGATAAGAAGAAACAATCAACTGTTTCTGGTTTGAATAGACTGATTCCATAATCAGACATCCAGTCTCAGAATTGTGGAATGTTTTGGAAACAAAGGTCGTGGTTAGCAAGCATCTCGCCATGTCTGAACTGACCACAAAACTCCAGCAGTGTGTACTTTGGCATGTGCATCTCAGAACTGATCACTCCTCTGGGAACCAGTGCAATGCAGACAATATGTCCTTCCAGGACACATAAATCATAATCACAGTATCTAAGATCAAGCCCTGACCTGCAACCCCAGATGCTGCAAATCTGTGTGGCCAGCTATCTATTTTGTAGGCAGGTTGTGCCAAGATTTATTTTTTTTTTCTTTATTTTTTTTCTTTATCTATTTAAAACTAGACGTTCATAAACTTCAACTTGAAATAATACTGTTGTGCGTAGGCAAGGCTGTAACTTCATTTTTGGTCAAGTTATGAGATATTTTTATTCAAGAAGTTCTTTATCAAGTATTTTGAGTGATTTTTTTATTCCTTTTTTTTGAGAGAGAGAGAAAATATTGGGTTGTCTTAACAGTAACTTTCAAAAGCGCTGGAGAAACCAAGACAGAACGCTGTATAACACCAGTTACCGTTCTTTGACTTTGTTTTGGAAAACTCAAATTGAGTTAAGGTACTCTGCCTCTGTTTAGCTGTGCTTCAATATTGAAGTTATTGTGCCGGCCTGGAGTTTTATGGTATTCTGCCTTAGTTCCACAGTCCAATAATGTTTGCCACATAAAAATTACAGTGTACCCCGCGTATTCTCATACATCTGTCACTGCAGCACTCCTGACTCACACAACATCTAATTGTAGGTATAACAAATATTGTAGAACGGTTGTTTTAACTAATAGCATTTAAGGATGGCACATTGCTCTTGAGGGAAAATGAGAGTTGAGATGGCTTTGAAACACAGATAACATGGTCAAGATAAGGAATTGCGTAACAAAAGACACATTAGACAAATTAATTAGAATTTGATTGTGATCTACCATATTGCTCCATTTAACAAAGCACTGTAAATAAGCAAAAACTAAATAACTTGCCAGCAATATACAACTAAAAAAATAATCAATTTTTTTTTTCTTTCTTTTTTTATATATAGGTGTTACAGATTTTATACAATGATTTTGTAAATGTCATCAGCAACCAAATATTTATAATGTGGAAGTTACTGCCTTTTGCCTTGGCGTGGATTCTCACTTTTTGCAGACAATACAAAAGTATTGCAAGAATAGTACACTTGCATTCACTGAACTTGCAATAAAGACTTGACCCAAAATGGATTTAAACTAAGGTGGTCCGCACATTAGAGTGCATTCATTATCTACATCAACAAAACCAAATGGCAATAATGGATCTATTCAAATGTTACTGTAGATAACAATGTTTATATAAATACACAGGTAATATTTCATAATAAGGTCCTATTCGTTAGTTAATTCATTAATAAATAGTGAGCAATATTTGTTACAGAACTGATCAATGCTAGTTAATAAAAATACAACTTTTTATTGTTAATTCATGTTAGCTGAAATCTATTAAATAGTAATAACATATACATATAATACAGAAAGATGTTATTTTAATAATGTATTAGTAAATGTTGAAATGATCATGAGAAATTACAAAATATTATTAAATACTTAATTTTTTTCTTCATTCAAGTTAACTAATGTAGTTAACTGGTATTAACAAATTGTGCCTTACTGTAAAGTGTTACAATACCAATATACATTTACTAAAGGTGAAATTATTAGAGAGTAAAGATTAGACAGGAATTACTTTTAAAGGAGGGAGGATTTTAATATTATTAATAATAATAATAATAATAATAATAATAATAATAATAATAATAATAATATTAATAAACAAACTAAACTGCTACAAGTTCAATAGATGGGTTTACATTCAAACGTTTAGAGTTTGGTATGTTTTTTAGAGTAAGGTATGTGCAAACTTTATAAATGTTTACTCTACAATGATTTCAGGTTTTGTAAAATGTACAATAATTGAAGAATGACGTATTTATTTGGCAAAAGACTATGCAGTTATGTAAGGAAAACATCTTGACAGTAATCCAGATCATCTCTCTCCCAGTACAAACTTCAAAAGTTCATAGAGCAGCTGTGATAATATTTTGAAGCCACTGCAGCCTTAAACTCGACAGGAAGAGTAAGCAGAACAGTATGATCTCTTCACCTACAGTACACCTCATCCCCCATTATGCCTCATCCTTCTAATCCAGCTGAGGACTGCATTGTAAAATAAAGCTGCTTTACTCTTACAATACAAAGGAAAGATCCACGCTTTGCTGTATTTTTGCTTGAATCACATTTTCATGAGCCAAGTAATTATTATTATTTATTTATTTATTTTTGGTTTTTCAGATTACGCTTTTAAAAGGATCACTTCACTCAAACATAAAATATGTATTAAAACAGTTTACAATGACCACGAGCTGTCAAGCTCCAACAACAAACAAGCTATAGTCCATATGTTTTTTGCAATGTAAATTAGAAAAAAAGGAAGCAAATACCAGTACCAAGATCCAAGTGTCTAAATGTGTTCCTGAAGTTGTTTAGATAGACAGACAGACAGACAGACAGATAGATAGATAGACCTGTATATTCGATTATCTAAAATATGCATGTTCTGTATAGTTTTACTTTTATTTTTATAAAATAACAACATATGGATTTGAAATGAGTCAAAAGTGAGAAAATTATGACGAATTGTCATTTTTGAATAAACTATTACAGTAGTTATAAAATCTCTAAAGTACCTAAAAGTAGTACATGGATTCAGGCTTTTCAAGCCTGGAACACTCCTGCCCACAAAATTTTTATAATATAAAGAAATAAAAAGTGAAAATCTTATTTTATATTTGCTTATAGGGCAAGCAATATTTAGCAGGCCCATCCACAAGGTAAATCCTGCCTACACTCCAGCTCTTATTGTGGTTTTCAGGAAAATCTTGGCACACACTTCATTAAATATTATAGATAGTGTCATTTGCGTCTTTTTAGGACAGAAATATTTGAAACCTCAGAGCCTGAAGCTCTTTGAAAGAAGGGGAATTAGATTGGGGTGTGTGGTTATGGGGCCTGCACAGAGTTGGAGCAATGCACTGCTGAATCAGCTGAAAATAACACCATCAAGCAGGTCACATGATCCTTGCTTTGCCTTTGCACATGTGTACACATGGGCAGAAACATCCTACATAAAAACAACAGCTAAAACACAAAATTACAGAATTGTAGTAAATACAAGACTACAGCTCCCTTTAATCTTTGAATTCGTTGAGCTTGTTGTTCTACGGAAGTGAAGTAGATCTCAACAAAGTCACGTCTTACATTATCTGAACAAATGATTCAAAGTACTTTTTCATCTCCTACTGTGACTACTCAGCAGTTCCCTGCTATTGTGTGTCCCCAGCCCAGCATCAGCAGCGGAGCACATTTTACCTCACATGTCATCACTATCAAATGGGCCTTCTTTGCAGTGCTTGACAGTGGCTATTGTAATCGAGTGCCACTCTCTTGCTTGCGTGCAGGAAAAGCGGCTTAGATCTAGCGAGGTGGCTCACCAACGATTGAGTGGAAGCTGGCACAGGCTGTTTAAAGCATATACATTTAAAGCCAGCACAAACTTCAGATAACACAAGAAGCCTATGAAGTGCATTGAAGGATTACTGAAAATACCTCAGTCAAGGGCTGATGGTGGATATTTACATAACTGGCAACAGTTGTATTCTTCAACTCTATAGAATACATTTGTCTTTATATAAGAACAGCAGTGGTGTAAAAAAATACTAAGAAATTATACACAACTAAGTGCTCATACTTTGATTTTAAGTAAAAATTAAATATTCCAACTAAAATTTACATTGAATGAATTAATGTGAATTAAATGCATGTACTTAAACTTCCTGTTCATAACTAATTTTAAGATGCTCCATTAATAATTTGCTATTGACACCATTTTTGGACCAATCTGATTAATGTTTACAGTAAAAAAAAAAAAAAAAATTAATAATAATAATAATAAATTAATTAATTAATAATACAAATTAAATTAAATTAAATTTTACAAGAAAACATTTTGAACAGCCTTTACTTCAAAATGTCATGTTTAATTTTCATTACTATTTTATTCATATTTATTTATAATGTTATGTTTTGTTTGAAAAATTACCAAATAAAACACTTTAAAAGGATCAACATTTATTTGTAATTTAACTATCAAGATTAATTAAATTAAAAGTAGTTTGAAATAAATAAATCACTTTTTTTTTTAAAGTTTATCATGTTATTGACTGATTTTAATAATGAAGTACAATTACTCAAGTACTTCAGACCCTAGAAGATCAGTGCAATTCTAACCCAATATCTTTCTCTTAGTAGCATAAAATATCATAGGTTGTGGACCACATGATTTTAATTTTCAAGGTTAGTCCACAGAAGAATAAATATATTCTTAAGCTTGCTAGTGCACAGCTTCACATTTTACAGTGTGTATTCATCTAATGGATCTATCCTAACTCTCTGTGGGCAGAACGAAAACAGTTCAACTGAAATATTAATAACATCTCAATCCTCCACCAAATGATCTTGATTCATGAGTGTTTCTGCTGCCTGGCATGAAGATAAAACCCAAGAGACAAAGTATGGGACACCCATGATTAAAAATAATAATAATAAATCCTACAGATAAATTAGTATGGGAGACCACCACCTCATGAGTCTTAGCTTCCTCCAAGGATGGCATGAAGTATTTTGAAAACTAATGTATGAGTCTCCTCTAAAGAGCTTGTGGAGATCTCTAATAAATCACCATTGCCAACAGGAGATGGATAAGCTACGAGAGGCCCTGCTGTTTTGTGATAGTGTTCTGGGAATTGTTTAGACTAGAATACAGTATCTGTGCTTCTAACCATGATGCTAGGTAATGACAAACAGTTCATGGTTCTTGCAACTTCCTTGTAAGGAATACTTCACCTAAAATGAGAATTTGTTGAAAATGTATTCATCCTCATCCAACCCACCCAAGATGTAGATGAGTTTGTTTCATCATTGGAACTGATGTGGGAAACTGTAGCATTACATCACTTGCTCACCAATGGCTTCTCTCCATTTGAATGAATATGATATATAGGCCTACTGTACATTACTCTACAGTCCAGTGAGATTTTTAATTACCCAATCTTGAGGAAAGAAACAAAAAATAGAGTGAACATTAGTGACTCTAGGTGGTATTGGTTTTGATTTGAACCACAAATTTGAGCCATGGGCTAAAAGGGTAACCAAAGCTTGCAGATCACCCCTTGTTTGGTTGAATCTGAGCAAACGAGGGTTAATGGAGAACAAAATGAAATGAAAATATCTTCCATGCAGTACTACATAAGGTCTTATTACATTTCTCTGTCTCTTCTAGTGATAAATTGCTTTCAAACTCTAATTAACTGCATTTTTTTTCTTCACATCTTTTGATTCCATGTCAGTGAGCATATTAGTGAGTATAAATAGCTCATCTGACGAGAATGGTTTACTGCATAATGTACAGTATGTGTGTTATTTGTAATTGTGAAGCATTTTCTGAGTGAAAATCATTTCTGATGTTCTGTTTTGTTGGGAAAACAATTAAATGAAACATTTAATAATTTTAAAAGTATCAGCGTTTATTTGTAAATTAGTATAATGCATGTGCACTTTTGACAGAATATAGTCTACATCTTATTAAGTTGGCCAAGGACAGTACAGTCCTGAAGGATCCTCAAAAAAAAGCACATTTTGGCACTTCCTTATCTGAAAAACCCAGTTCAAGTCTTGAAGCCTCTTAATGAGCTGCCGATATAAATCAGGTGTGTTAAAAATGTGAGCCATCCAAAATGAGCAGTGTTAGGCTACTCCAGGACCAGATTGAGAACTGCTGCCCTAGGAAGACCGCAGGGTAAGATTTAATTACTGTTAGAGGCATAGCCACTGGGAGCGCAATCATTTGGACAGCCTCAAAGTCAAATATCTGATGTAATAAACTTCTGGTTTATTTGAACTTTTGGTTTTGTCATAGTTAGAGCTTTATTCTACAACCTTCCATGAAATTCCAAACCATATAACAACGGTGGCTATTGTTTTCTACTGTCATCATGGTATAGTGAACCCTAAATGTGACTATGAAAATCCCACTGCCAGGGCAATAAAATCCTTTATTACTGAGTCAAGATTTCAAGCGATTTTGTCTGCAGTAACGCTCACATTGTGTCTGTGATTCTGCCCTTTTCTTCCAATTTCCTTTATTCCGTCCCAATTTATAATATCAAGTCACAAACATGGCATTTTAACAGCTAAAAATGTCAAAGAATCACAAGCTCACGTGACAGAATGTGTCTAATGATAAATAAGGTCTAGTGTGAGATGGTTTGTTTTCTAACAAAAACAACAAGATCTCTGAGACCGGACAGGTTAGAACAAATAAAAAAGAAATCAGATTTTAGTTTTAAACTAGAAATTTACTGTATAAACTGTTCACAACAACATTTTGGGGGCCTGAAGACAAATTTTTAATAACGCATTTCAAAGTTTTTTAAAAATGATATTGTTATCGTCTCCATATAAACTACAAAACCTAGAATTTGTGAAAGTGGTAATGTCATGCAAATGCATGCGGCTTATAGTTAATAATTAACAGCTGATAAAAAAATATATAATATGATAATATTAATATAATGATAATATTAATATATAAATATGATAAAACATAATATTAATAATAAAATTAATTAATTAACTTGACAAAATATTTAGAAGTTATTTCAAAAAGAAGTTCACAGAGGCAGAGACAGCAGGGAGAAAAAATACAAATAAAAATGCAACAACATGCAGGTGTTGAACTTTGACAGTTTTCACCTGTATATTTACAGTAATTTTATCTGTCATATTTGTTTTCCCAAAACAAAGAAATGAAAATATTTAGATTCTCATAATCTTACCTTGAATAAATTGGTTTATCAGTCTCTCTGATTATTCATACTACACTAGAGACCTATGCGTGAGATCAAGCTCAACTCTGACGCTCTAACATCAGCATACTGTTGACATACATGCTGCACATCAACATTTGTCAGGGCAAGAAATCAATATTTAATAGACTTCTGAAGTATGGACAGGACTCAGGGTTCTAATTTTGTGTTAGCATTACATATTCATAGACAGAACAAATGGGCTTATGCCAGTTGGTTTTTTAATGTAGTGAGGCAACTGAAAGCAATAAGGGCAATATAATCCACCATTAAAACCTTTAATAGGTTCGAAGAAAGAATGCAAATACTTTACATGATGTAACTTCAACGCAGACACAAAGCAGAACCTCCTTCTCAAAACACCATTTATCTTCTTTCTTATCAACCTAATCTAATCTTGTATTTGCAGGTGCTGGCATTTGGGGGAATGTGAAAAAAAAATCACAAATAAATCACATTTTGTGTTTAGTTTTAAGAAAAGGAATGTGGATAAAGCCTTGTGTCTACAAAAAAAAAAGAAAAAGAATTAACAACATTGAACAATATTTAATGGAGAAAAGAAAAGTAAAAAAAAATACAAATATTATGTCTCTCTAGTCCTGACATGGTTGTAATTTACTTGTGTTGAATGTGTAACAGACACATTTGAAATGTTTTCCCAGAAATATGTTTATATAAGATATTAGCGTCAGACAGGAAGCCCACTTGATGCATGTTGCCCACAAAATGGAAAAAGGTGACATATAAACTGTACTATTAGTCTTTATTATATTAAAATACTATTGAAAATATATGTACAACTAGCATTGTGTTTAATCCTCTATATCCAAAATATCCACAACATTTCATAAAAGATTTTATGTATTAACTACATAACAGAGAGTGCATGTTCCACAGACACAGACCGGAAGACTGGACAAAAATAGAGTAAAACCACCACCATGCTTTTTGTGACTGCAGAGTCTAAAACACAATTACAGCCCCAGAAAGCGGGATATGATTCAATTATACAGCATAATGAAATAGGACTAATGAAGCCCACACTAACTAACAGGATTGGGAGGGGAAGAGAAAAGAGAGCAAGTAGGATTTGGGTTATTATAGCCTCTAATGGATGAGCTTTTACAAAGCCTATAAAAGGATTATTAGCTTGATTAGATGAAGATCTTGATCATGCTCTTTTCTACTTGATGCGTAATAACAAGGATTGCAGTCATCTCAATTTACCAGATGTCACTTAGCATTAGCTAGTGATTATGACTTTCCGATTAGTCTGAAATTTGTGTATTTGTGACATTTTATGCTTAACAGGTGTCACCTAGACAACAGATATAAGATAACCTCTTTATATCTTGATATATCACATTGTTTTTAAAATGTGCATGTTATTTTTTCGCACAATCAAAAATACATTTGAAATGTCAAGCATCTAAGTTTAAGCATTTTGTTTTTGTATGTGCACTACCATTCAAAAGTATAACAGGAAAATTTTTAAAAATATTCTTGTTTAAATTAATTAGTTTTTCCATTTTGATGTATTTAAACATTTTGTTTATTCATGTGATGACAGCTGAATTTCCAGCAGCCATTACTTTAGTTTTACGTGTCTCGGAGATCATTCTAATATGCTGATTTGATGCTCAAGAAACATTTTACTTTTTTTTTATGTTTAAAACAGTGCCTAATATTTCTGTGGAAACATTCAGGATTCTTTAAAGGTTTAGTTCATCGAAAAATCATAATTATGTTATTAATAACCCTCATGTCGTTCCAAATCCGTGAGACCCTTCGTTTATCTTTGAAACACTGTTATAGATATTTTATACAAACCAATATCCCGGAGTAATTTATGTACTCAAACAGTACACTGACTGATCTGCTGTGAAGAGAGAACTGAAGATGAACACTGAGCCGAGCCAGATAACGAACAAAAGACTGACTAGTTCTCAAGTCAAGAACCGTTTCTGTCGGACGCATCTGATTCGAGAACCGAGAAGCTGATAATATTGCGCATGTGTTGTGTGATTCAGCATGAAGCAGAATGACACACAGAGCGTCTGAACCGAACTGATTCTTTTGGTGAATGATTCTGAACTGATTCTGTGCTAATGTTATGAGCGCGGGTAAACCGAAGGCTTGAACCAAGGGCAATCATCGCCAATGACGCCATTACGTCGAGCGCAAAAGAACCGGTGAACGATTTCTTTAACCGGTTTATTGAATCGAACTGTCCGAAAGAAGTACTGGTGATCCGAAAACCGATGAGTCAATCTTTTGTTCATTATCTGGCTCGGCTCTGTGTTCATCTTCAGTTCTCTCTTCACAGCAGTTCAGTCAGTGTACTGTTTGAGTAAATGAATTACTCCGGGATATTGGTTTGTTTTAACTCAGAGGGAGTGTCAGCCACATTAAAAAAGTTAACAGCTTGAGTCATTTGTGGATTAATGAGTATTGGAGACGCGAACCGTTTAAAACTATTCAGTTCGATTTGGTGAACTGGTTCAAAAAGATCCGGTTACATCGAATGATTCGTTTGCGAACCGAATATCACAAACTGCTTTGTTTTGAACTCTCTCACAACAGACACGGAAGAGAAGACAATGCTGAATAAAGTCGTAGTTTTTGCTATTTTTGCACCAAAATGTATTTTCGATGCTTCAAAAAATTCTAACTGACCATCTGATGTCACATGGACTACTTTGATGATGTTTTTCTTACCTTTCTGGACATGGACAGTATACTGTACACACAGTTTCAATGGAGGGACTGAGAGCTCTCGGACTAAATCTAAAATATCTTAAACAGTGTTTGAAAGATAAACGGAGGTCTCACAGGTTTGGAACGACATGAGGGTGAGTTATTAATAACATAATTATGATTTTTCGATGAACTAACCCTTTAATGAATACAAAGTGCAATGTAATTATTTGAAATAGAAATCTTGGTAACACTTCAGTATAGGGACCAATTCTCACTATTAACTAGTTGCTTATTAGCATGCCTATTAATAACACATTGGCTGTTTATTAGTACACTACTTATAAAGCACATATTCTGCATGATCATATCCTACATCCCTAATCCTATACCAAATACCTAAACTTAACCACTGCCTTATTTATTAACTGTTAATAAACACCAAATGATGAGTTTACTGAGGCACACATCAGAGTTAATGGTTTGTTAATAATGAGAATTGGAACCTAAGATAAGTGTGATTGAAATATTTTGTAACAAATGTCTTTACTGTCATTTTTTATCAATTTTAATGCATCTTTGCTGAACAAAAGTAGCCATTTCTTTAAAAACTGGTAGTGTAAACAGACTCTACTTACTCAAGCCATGACATCATATCCGGGAGATAAGTCGTTAATTTGAGTAAAATTTCCCGTACAAATATTAAACACAAAATTCAGATTGGGGGTGGGGGGTCATTTCTAAATCTCATGATGTCGCCAGATCATACTAATCCCAAGCATGCACTAAGAGGGTTTATGACAGAATTAAACTTTTTTTGCCTGTAAAATAGATATTTAACCTGAAATATCATTAATTCCATGCTTATACATGACTAAACTACTATACATCTACTATATCTCATTAATACAAATTGCAGAACATTTATTATTGCATGTGGCAAAAGGCTTAACTATGAATAAGCATTAACCATATTCTCACAATTTCCTGCTTGACTACATAAAATAAATCTAAAGTCATCTGTGTCTACTCTGTGAAATAATATCCGATGTGTCTGTCAGTTATAGCCAAAAGAGAAAAAAAATGGTTGGTTGCGATAATTGTACATTTATCAAATCCAAATCACCGCCGACAATTTAACAGTGGAAACAGTTAATGATGTGCGAGTTGTTCCTGACCTCCTTGTAAACCTCACACCATTCATCAAACACTAAATTATGCCATTATTACAAAAGCTGGATTCTGGAAATGTCAGCAGTGCACCCGTTCATGTCTCAGGTGGAAACGTGATTCATATTCCATTAAGCCTATACATAAAAGAGTACCTATCCTGCCTGAAATAAATGGTCTTGACCTTCATAAAAATGAGATTTTAAATGCAAATTAGCTTGGAGAAGGTGTGAAAGAAAAGCTCATCAATAGCTTTGGCATGAATACCAATGATAAATGCGGCTGTTTCATAATCAATAGCTCCCCGCAGATGTAGGATGCAAATTCATATGTAAATATATGTAGAAGTCACCCAGCACGACCCACAGAGCTTGTAAATGTAAAAAGTAAGTTAATGGCAAAGTGTTTGAATGCATTTGACAGAGCTTTTAAAAGTTTAGTCTTGGAAGTGACTTTGTAGGCCACTGAGAGTTGTTCTCTTTAGTCTGACTTGAAACGATTGTACATGTGAGCTTATCATACTCCATGCACATGGCAGTTGCGTGCCGATTGCTCCTCTATTGGTCCTGGATGATGTAGCCAAAAACTCCTCCAGGTTCCAGGATCCATCACTACTTTGGACTGACAATCTCGTAAGCTCAGCACGACGCCAAAGCGGCTTATTTTCCGTGGGTGATAACTGAAGGAGAGACGGTCTGGCCCGTCATTAGATGCAGTCTGCCACGTAATAAAATCAAAACTGTAGGTCTGTGTCCAGCCACCACCTACGATGCTTTTGACTCCTGGAGCAAAAGCTGAAATCATTCTGGATCAAAGAAGATGATAATTCTTGGATAAATCTATTCATTAACATCCCCATTGTCTAGCTGGTGCAAAAACCCATGGAATTACACAGTTTAAATCTGCCATCTTTGCTCATGCAGCCATTGACCTTCTTTAGCCAATCAACTGAGCCAAAACTGCATGTCACAGGTTGATTCCTCTAACAGAACCATTTCACAAAAATATTAATTATGGGAATAAGATATATATTAACCCGAAGTTATTAAAAAATTAAGTAAATTAAGTTAATATACTTTGTGTGGAACAAAATTTGTTTTAAAGAATGGTTCTTAACTGTTTCACAACAACATTTGACCTTACACTCTTTAATATATTTTGGCATTGACGATTCCATGAAACTTTAACATCCATGGAAACTTTACATTTCACAAAATGGTTCTTTTAAGAACTGTTCACTGAAAGTCTTTTTAAGAAAAAGGTTCTTCTATGGAATCACTGTGAAAACCCCATTTTGAAACCTTTATTTTAAAGAGTGTAACAGACTCCTTGGTGTTTCACAAAAGAAAGTAAGTCAGAAAGAAAGCATCCAATTCACCTCACTTGTACTATGCTGTTAAAAAACACTGCAGTAACTTTTTTTTTTTTTTTTTTTTTTTTTTACAAGGGCAGTGCAACTTTAAACAATTCATACTTGGTAAAGTCATCCAATGTCAACTTTCAAGAAAAGACAGATAGAGACTATACTTTTGAGAAATGCTTTATGCAATTTGACTGCCTACCGCTTACAATGAATCTTTCAGATCGCTCAAAGTGTGCTGTTGTTTACCCACCATTGTTTTTGCACTTTGACAAATAAATTACAAGTATTCACATTCTTTTAGCAGACTCGGTCCTGTGACTGAAATACTAATAGGAATATTAGTTTGCTGAACGTACTTTATACAAATAGATTTTTAACAATTTATAACATTCAAAATTTGTGTGAAGAGTGATGCCCTAAATCCCAACAAACTGTAAAAAGGTAATAAACTGTAGGGAATAAACACATTCAAATATTTGAAACACATTCAGATATTCACATTGTAATATTTACTTTCCTTTTTTTCAGGTAAATGCATAATTCATTATTTTTTTTTTTTAATACACTGTTGGGAACACAGTGACATCAGATACAGGAAAAAAAGAATAAGAGCAAGACACAATTTAAGCATAATGGGAAACAGTGGTAAATATAATTTTACAGGTTTCTGTTATCACAGGAAATATCTAATAAAGGCCCTTGAAGAAAAGTAATAACTATTTTTCTCATTTCTATGAAAATTCAGCAGATTAGCTGTCCTTTTAATGGAACATTTCAGTTCATGTTCAGTCTCTTGTGTAAACTTAGTCACTGAAGTTAGATTAAATAATTTCAAATGTGATATGAAACGGTGGCTTTATTTGAAAGCACAAATCAGTGTTTTTTTTTAATTGTCACATTCGTTTGATCGTCTTTCTTAGATTTATACTTCACTTACTGCAAAACAAATGCCAATTTAAACCTTTTAAAGAGATTATATGCAGTGTTCTGCATTTAAAAACAACAAAACAGCTTAAAATGTAAACATAAAATGTATATTTATACATTTTTTTAATCAATTATTAAATATCAACACTTTAATTTTTAATTCTCTCTCTCTCTCTCTCTCTCTCTCTCTCTCTCTCTCTCTCTCTTTCTCGCTTGCGCTCTCATTTCTACATTGCTATTATTAGAGTATCGTTCCAAGCAAAGTTCAAGTTTGTAAAGTTCATTGCTGAAAGTTGAATAAGACCTGTTAGTGGCATCACACTAAATATAAAGTCAAACTTGTAAATCAAGTATTGCCTCATGCAAGTCGTCTGGCACCATCCTCAGATCAACTCGCTCATGCTGTCGGCTTCACAATGCAGTCCATCCTTTTACAGGAGAGCTGAGGAAACACACTTATACTTCACATGATGAATGCTGGCAAACCTCAACAGGAGACTACAGCTGCTAAAAATATTTCTAGTCTGAAATTTTGTTGCTTGTCAATAGAGTCAATACCAGCAAAACAGTACCTAACAGTATGCTGTTGTGTGTGTGTGTGTGTGTGTGTGTGTGTTTATGTTGTTTATGAGGAAACAAATTTGTATAATGACATGGGTATGGCATAAGAAGGTGATTTATGAGGACATTTCCAGTGTCCTCGTAATGCAGAAGGCTTATAAATCATTCAGAATTATTATTATTACTATTATTTTTTATTTTTTATTTTTGTGTGAAAATCTAAAAATGCAAAAAGTTTTCTGTTTAGGTTTAGAGGTTGGTGAAGGGCGATAGAAAATATGGTTTGTACAATATAAAGAACATTGCGCCTATGGAACATAGACCCTAAAAACCAACATAAAAGTACCAAACCATCTTTCACAGAAGAAAGTCCAGCTTTTCTGTCAAAGGAAAAAGAAACTCTTGAAATCAATAGTTTTTGAAACTGTGAATGAAGAAGATTGCAGAGCAACTGAGAGAAGTTCACTTGCGATAATTATTCGGTTCATGGGGAAAAGGTGAATGGCTTTTAAGAGGTCTCCCGGTTGTCCTGAAATCTCACCCCACTCTAGATTCTGTCCAAGCAATTAAACCAGTCACTCCAACCAACAGAGTAGGCACTGACAACCCGTAATTATTTGAGCAGACTATGCTTTGAACAGACTTGTTCATTTTGCCATCGACCACCCGTTTCGCCGACTGACAGCACTGAAGACGGACTCACTACTGATTAATGGGTCGGGTAAAAAAAAATTTGAAAGTCGCCGTTAAGTCAGATCGCACTTTGAAGAACAAATTTTCTCATCATCATTTCCATCATGGCTGGATGACCCTTACTCATTGCTTGTAACCATCCGTTTTTAACCTTAGTCCAGCTCATAAAATGGTAAAATGGCTTTCCAGGGCGTCTGTAATGCTTCACTTGGAGCAGATAAAACAGCTCCAGGATCCTTTATGGAAATGGCAACCTCTCAGTTTCATATTTGAGTACACATGAAGTAGGATTATAAACAAGACTTAGAAGGGATACTACATCCAGCAAATTACAATTCTGTCATCTTTTACTCACCCTAATGTTGTTTCAAACTTGACTGACACGCTTTATTCTGCGGAACAAGAAAAGAAGAATGTCTCAGTGTTTCAGTCCATAAAATAAAGTCAGTGGGGTCTAATGTTGTTTGGATTCAATTGACTTTATATATTCTTCTGTTTTCCAAAAAAAAAAAAAAAAAAGAGGTTTGGAATGACATGAAGGTGAATAAATAATGACAGAATTTTCATTTTTGAGTCAACTATCCCTTTAGTGATATTTGGGAGTCTCTGACAAGGACATGTTCAATCAACACGAGAACTTTTAACACGAATTAAATATAATAAGTCCAATCAAGTCAAAACAAAATCACATTTATTTATACAGTACTTGATTCGGTTCAGACTGACTCAACGCAACATTAAAGTAAAGTACAGAAAAATAACAGTTAAGGTTTAAAAATGCATAAGCGATGAAACAACTACAATTTTAGCTGTAAAGCAGCTCTAGTAGATAATGGGCTCATTATTCAACAATTTAAATAATAAATGGACTGACATACTGCATCATTGACCTATGTACAGGTCAGGTTGGTCATGTTTGACATACTGCCATCTCTAGTGTGTGATCAGATGGTCAATATTTCATGGACGTCTCACCTGGTTATATTGATATGTACACACTAAAAAATCCTGGGTTATTTTTTCTACCCAAGTGCTGGGTTGAGCCATTTGGGTAAATTTTTTGGGTTATTTTCTCAGTCTTGGGTAGTTTTTGGGTAGTTCTATGTTACCCAACCGTTGGGTTATTTTCTGGGTCGTTTTCACTGAGAGCTGAATCAATGCACCCCCTCCCCCACTCGGACGCAATAACCCAGCTCATTGGGTCAAATCAACTCAGCGCAGGATGGATCAGCGCAGCGCGGGCTGACTGAATTCGAGGTGGAGGTGGAGGTGGATGCCATACACACGCTGTAATATTTGGAGAAATAAGGTTCGTATCAATATATTTATACATTTGACATGTATTTTTAAACATATTTATACACATAACATAATACTGAGCGAATGAGTGATAAAAAGGCAAAGAAATGTGCGACAACAGTCACGTTTACATGACATTAAATGCACCGCCAGCTTCGCTCGTTTTGGTTTGCCTGTTTGTAATGCCTGCTGGATAGTAAATACGTTTTCTACTGTTTTTATGTTTTAAACGACACTTTTGTCAAAGTCTTAAGTTTCTTCTTAACTGTTATATGACATAATTTACTTCAAAGTCCATTAAGTCAGTCAATTTCAATGCCACGAGATCAATGTGATGTAAACGCGCATTCCTTGCCTTTTTAGATTATAAAAATTAGATTTTTGTCCATTACAGCTTTTAAGCAAATCTCTGGTAATACATTTTAGAAAACCACCTTTTGTACATAAAGCTGCTCATCCCCCATCCTACTGCATGCAGTGCTAAGTCAAAACAACCCAATTTTTGGGTCATCTGTCGCGGGCATTTTTGATCTTTACAGGAGAAATTATTTTCAAGCAAACTGAATTCAGCCTTTTTTTTCTGGTGAAATAAAGGTTTGTATTGGTCTTTTTTTATCATTGAATCGTTACAGATTGGCAAAAATGTGGCGTTCTGATTTTAAACTATCACTTTACGTTATATGATGGATCATAAAGCATTGTGCATTTGCGAGCACCAGAGATAACGTTACGTTACCTATTTTTTTCTGTCTGATGTGTATTTCGTTTTTTTTTTTCACAATAAAAATACATTTCTAATCATTTATTTATTTATTAGTATTATTATTTGACATCCAGGTAAGTGTCAATTAATCTTGGACTAAAATATATTGTTTTTTTCCCTCAGACCTGCTCTTGACTGTCCGTGGTGGCAAACCCACAGCCTTTCGCTGAGGTGACACTTTTATCTCATCTAATTTGAATTATTGCCATACATTGATAATAAAAATGCCATGAACCATAAAAAAACAGCTGTTACTATTATTAAAAAGATCCGGTAACGTTATTGTGGTTATACCCCTTTAGTTAAAGGGTTAACGTTAGTTCACCCAATAATCAAAATTATGTCATTAATGACTCACCTTCATGTCCTTCCAAACCCGTAAGACCTCCGTTTATCTTAAGAACACAGTTTAAGATATTTTAGATTCTCAGTCCCTCCATTGAAGCTGTGTGAACGGTCTACTGTCCATGTCCAGAAAGGTAAGAAAAACATCATCAAAGTAGCCCATGTGACATCAGAGGGTCAGTTAGAATTTATTGAAGCATCGAAAATACATTTTTGCCCAAAAATAGCAAAAACTACGACTTTATTCATTATTGTCTTCTCTTCCGTGTCTGTTGTGAGTGCGTTCACAACACTGCAGTGTAGTGATATCCGGTTCGCAAACTAATCATTCGATGTAACCGGATCTTTTTGAACCAGTTCACCAAATCGAACTGAATCATTTTAAATGGCTCACGTCTCCAATAGGCATTTATCCACAAATGACTTAATGTGAACGAGTCAATCTTTCGTTCGTTATCTGGCTCGGCTCGGTGTTCATCTTCAGTTCTCTCTTCACAGCAGTTCAGTCAGTGTACTGTTCGAGTGATTCGTTCGCGAACCGGATATCCAGACTGCTTTGTTTTGAACTCTCTCACAACAGACACGGAAGAGAAGACAATGATGAATAAAGTCGTAGTTTTTGCTATTTTTGGACCAAAATGTATTTTCGATGCTTCAAAATATTCTAACTGACCCTGATGTCACATGGACTACTTTGATGATGTTTTTCTTACCTTTCTGGACATGGACAGTATACCACACACACAGCTTCAATGGAGGGACTTAGAGCTCTCGGACTAAATCTAAAATATCTTAAACTGTGTTCTGAAGATGAACGGAGGTCTTACAGGTTTGGAACGACCCTAAATAAATTCTGAGCAAAGTGAAATGTTAATCAGTATAATTCAGGAATCAGTTTGCATGGAGTTTAGAAACATCCAGGATTTACTAGCTAAAGTGTTGAAAAGCTCTGAAGAGTATTTCTGTTTTCATGGAAACTATACCTTTTACATGTAAAAAATGTTCATAAGCCTCTATTTGATTAACAGCATTGTTATTTCTTTGTCCAGTAGAATCAACCGTATCTGAAGAGAGAGCTGAGGAAATTAAACAATGACTGAGAAACAACACACAGCCCATCAGCCAGGTGGAACAGTACATGCGAAAAATATGTTTGAGGTCCTCCATGAGTTTCCTCGGCTAACTACCCCAGGCATGGTATGTTAACATATTGTCTTTATCAAATGGTAACATGAGTTATATTAAGTCTGTTAAATTGTTATTTTTGCTTTTAGATTGCACAGGACTTTCACATTTTACTTCAAGATGCAGCCCCAAAACTGTTTGAAAAATGGCTGGTATACTGACAGGATCTTGCTTTTTGCGAAGCGAGAAGGAAAGCTTCCATGTACATCTGAAGAAATGACAGAAGGTTAAAATGTTTCTACAATATTTTGATATTATGGGCCAGATTTACTAACAGCTTGCACCATAGTACTGTCAGGATTACTAAAGAAATGCAGTGATGAAAAATTGGGAAAATTTTTTTGCAACTAACATTACTGCATATTTGTGGTAGTTTATATATTTTAACTCATTTTTGTGCTTGGCAATAATTGCTGCTAGAAAATGCTGCATTTTCTCCTCTAATCTTATTTATTTAGAATGCCAGACAAAGATTTTATAACATTGCTTTTAATTTCTGCTGCTCTTGGTAGGATATGTTGGTCATTATGAGTCTGTGTGTTTAAATTTGCACATTGTCAGTGGATCAACAGCAGAACTTTACACTTCAGTCTACACTTTTATGGGATTTTGGACTCATGCTAATTTGACCTGTTTAGTAAATCTGGCCCTATATTTTCAATGACAACTCGCTGCTGTTTTTAGTAGTGTTGATGAATGTAATATTATTTTCCTACAGATGCAAAGGGAAATCTTGCACTAAAGCTGTTACCTGTTTTGCTTCCACCTCCACCCTACAAAATTGGCAGAAAAACACTCCGGGCCCAGCATTGATGAAATCAAAAAAGCTTTCATTGACATTTAGCCTGTAAGTACGACTCAAGAAATTTCAATCATTTAATGACTTCACCAGGTTGAATACACTACCATTCAAAAGTTTGGGATCGGTATGATTGTTTTATGTTTTTAAATTAAGTCTCTTCTGCTTACAAAGGCATTTATTTGATCCAAATACAGCAAAAAGAGCAATGTTGTGAAATATTGTTACAATAAATTAATATTTGCTATTTGAATATATTAAAAAAAAAAATTTTGTTTGTGATCAAAGCTGAATTTCCAACATCGTTATTCCAGTCTTATATATAGTAACATGTTAACGAGATATGCTCCATAAGAACTTAATTTAATTTATAATGTATCTTGGATAAATAAGTCTGAGCTCAATTTTTTTTTTCTGTAGATAATTTTCATTACTAAAACATCTTATTGACAAATTTCTAGTGTCCTAGCTATAATTAATTTGACTAGACAAATAAGAACTTTTTCAGTTTCACACTCTAGCAAGTTAAGGTATTTTGCTTTTGTAGGGCAGAATATTAAATGTAGAAACTAAAAGTTTTAAATTAAAGTAAAATTAAAGTATTTCAAGTGTTACCAAAACTCTTTTGACTTGCTTTGCATCCCTGTCAGTGGCTCTGTCAAAGTGGTCCAGATCAAGCTGTAATAATTTTCAGGTATTTTGCCTCATCCAAAGCTCTAGCTATACAAGACCTATTGTTTTTAAAGACAGCTTGATTGAATAAACAGTTTCGAATGACTCCCCAACCCACCACCCATACCCACACCCCTGACACTCCCATTCTGTTTCACCTTTATTCATTTGCATTATTTGTCCTTTAGGTTGGAACAAATATGGTGGAGGACCTCCAGCAGGCTGAAGCATCAAGACCTTACCCTCATGTCCTGTCACTTGAAAATGGACACATTGATTCGCAGGCATTTGTCATCCTCGCAGGAAAAGCTTTGGAGCAAAGCACTCTCATTGGGGCAGTAAATGTATGTTTCAAATCGTTTTATGTTTTTGATGTAAACTACCCGAAACAGTGTTTCTATATTCATAATATTTTTTAGTTGGAGGGAAGTGAATCCCCAACAGTGAAATTTTTGCACTGGGCACTACATTCTTGCATACATTCACATACATTCTTGCAAGTAGATTAAAAGAGGTTACTGCCAATACGTTGTATTTCATAGATTTATTTTTGTGTTCATTTTGTAGACTAAAAACAACAGGTCCATAATGTAGACTTAAAACAAATATGCTTTGTAACAAACAGTTGTTCTTGAGGTAAAGTATTTTATATGGATTAAAAATAATGAAATTTATTTGTATAAAAAAAAAACGTGTTTTAGTAAACCTTGAGGTTTTTTGGAGTTCATGAATTTCATGAGCATATGGATTAAAACAAAAAAATCTTAATTATTTGTAAAAAAAAAAATGTATTACTAAACCTTGTGGTTCTTTGTAGTTTATGATTTTTTTTTAAACATTTACAGTTTTTCAACTACAGAGGCAAACCATAAAAATGAAAGAAATTGTTTTGAATGCTGTTTATAAATGGAATTTTATTGTTTTAGTTTTGTATGATCTCTTGAATTTTTGGTTGAGGTAAAGTGTAATTACAAAGTGTAATATGCTGAAAGAAAAATAAAGCTAATACAATGTTTTGTAATACAATGACCTGTTTGTTTATTATGTGGTATATTTAATTGTAAAAGAAATAAAAATTACCTAATATAACCCATTTATGAAATCAAATTAACCCATTATTTTTGTAAAAATAACCAATTTTTGGGTAGAAAAAACAACCCATTTGCTGGGTTAAAATTAATAACCCAACTTCTTGGGTTAGTTTAACCCCATATGGGTTCTGTCCTATATTTACCCAGCAGTTGTGTTAAAAACAACCCAATTTGGGTTGTTTTTAACCCAGTGTTTTTTAGAGTGTAGGCAGAAGTTTGAACCTGCCCTGAGGCCAGAAGCTGGACCAGGCAAAGCACTGTAAACAGGTCGACTACAGAGCAGATAAAAAGCAAGAACTAAACCATCCAAATCCAGCATTGACAAAGTTTGTTTTATTTACATATATTTGTTTCGAGTCTGTGTGCATCGTTACAGATATACACATATTCAGTTGCTGCAAGGTAGGGAAACCAGCCATCCCTAACCAAAGGTGAATTATTTATCAATAGGTGTGGGAAGGAAAGAGAAAAATGTAAAAAGGAAAGAGAAAAGACAAAGGAAAGAAAAACTAATATTACAGTGTATAGCTCAACTAAATTTACATAAAAAAAATTAATATGCATACAATTTTATTACATTCTATTTTTCTGTTTATTAATAATAATAATAATGTTGAAGAGCTTTTCTGCAGTTCTGGAAATACATTTGGATGGCTGTTAATCTGTACAGTGTGTGCAGTTGCCCCTGACAAGAAATAATTAATATTGAAATGAAAAAAAAAAAGACCCAGTGGACTAATTCAGGTTAGCTGTGGCTTGGCTAGCTGCTGTGAGATTGTGAATATTTAATTTTTTTCATTATTATTCATTTTAAACCATTTTTTCTTTGCCATCAATTCTCTTTCCACTTTAATTATTTACTTTTAATATGTAAAATATTGATATATGGTTTCCTCTTGCCAACAGGATCTGTATTTCATAGGTAGTGGGGTTTTTTTCTATGCATGTGCAATATATATACCCATACAAGAAATTGCAATTGTAGAGAAGATGCATTGTAAAATTGAAAGAGATGTGTTATACATAATTTGATATTATTAGTCTGAAAGCATGAATTTTTTATGTATTATTATTATTATTACATATTATTATGTGCCTCTCGGACTCATTGCTGCCATTGCCGAAAAGCTACAAATGAGTTGAAAATGTTCATGCTTCAGTAATTTAAACACAGTAAAACGGTTGATATTTGCACCAGCATTGTAAACCACGTTAATTATAATACTTGCACAGCAAACTGCTTGTGTCAGCTCCACAATTACACACATATGAAACAGTTATTTTTAGTCTATGATTAAAATGTTAAAAAAGCAAATGACTCCTATTATGGCTTGTGAAATCACAACAAAGTCATGAAACTCTTCTCTATTTGGGACTACATTCAGTAAATAATATGTGAACTCAGTTTACCAGGTAAACAACATTAATTATCCAAACAGTCTCTTGCGGAATGGCTAGTATGTACGAATGTGACTCATAAGGGCATTTCAGAGGTTTTATTTTTTATTTTTATCAATCAAGAAATAAATAACCATTAGTTGGTTTGTACCAGCTCACCAAAGCATCTCATGAGGAACCGGTGACAACTCTTTCTCCATCTCCTCACTGGGGTGGAGAACTTAGCAGAACATATTACTGTAAGAAAAAAATGATGAGTTTACAGTGAGTGTCTGGA
This sequence comes from Carassius carassius, assembly GCF_963082965.1. Taxonomy (NCBI): domain Eukaryota; kingdom Metazoa; phylum Chordata; class Actinopteri; order Cypriniformes; family Cyprinidae; genus Carassius; species Carassius carassius. The sequence continues at coordinate 23,468,064 of NC_081759.1, read as the reverse complement.
AGACCTGCTCTCTGCCAGAACTCATATAACTCAGACCTTGTGCTGATCGATTAGACAACAGTGGTGTAACTATGACCTGGTCCAGAGCAGTAACATTCCCTGCTTCATTCATCCCACCATTTATCACAAGGGTGAAGTATTCAATCCTCCATCCCTTTATGTTCCCCCAGTGTGGCAAAAACAAGTGGAAAGAGGAGAATTAAAAGTGCCAAGGAAAAGGCTACCAGTGTTTGATTCTTCACCTTGGCATTGGAGAACTATTCATCACGTGTCATATGGCAATTTGTAATAGTGGCACGCTTGCTTTGCAACAAGAGACTTCATTGATCTAAAGGAGGACGCATTCATTCCAGCCCTGCTGAGCTGTAGGATTGTTTGTCGCTGGCTGGGCCTTGATCCTGGTGGGTGGCAAGTGCCCTCAGTCTACACTAACAGGACAGAGCAAGCCAGGGGAGAATGTTTCACAGCACTCCACAGGCTTAAATGAGAAGCTGACTGAGACAGTTGGTTTCTCTATTATGTTTGCATAAAAACCAAACCCATTTGCTTGGAACAGCTGCACCTGGATTTTACCGGAACTACGATCAAGTGTTTGGACACAGGATGCTAATACAGAAACACTAGAAATACTTATGCAAACAAGGGATGTGCCCAAAGCTAAATACCTATTAAGACTTCAAAACGAATAAATTCTACCCAAAAGTAAAATAAAATGAAATAAAATCACTCATAATCCAACAAGCACAATGAAATAAAATAAATAAATACAAGTTTAATGAAAATTAAAAATGATTACAATGCAGTGGTGAGTCCGTGAAGCCAATATGACTAAAATGTGAACTTTATTTGGAAATTTGCATTGTGTGATTTCAAGTTCATGCTTTTATTACTGCTATTTTAGGTTTATAAAGAAGATTAAGCAAGATGCATTTGCTATACCATTAAACGATTTGGCGTTAGATAGCACAGCTGTAGAACTGTAGAAAGAAATGTTTCTTTAGCAGCTTTGTCATCACTTTTTAAAATGTATTATAATAGAAAGCAGTTCTTTTAAACTGTACTAATATTTCCCATGTCACTGTTTTTACTGTACGTTTGATCCAAACAAATGCATCCTTGGTGAATATAACAAAGAAATCTTACTGACCCCTAACTATTATACATTATACAAACTATAAATGTAATTGAGTTCTAGAATTGACTTTTCATTTAGTTTTAATACATTTCTGGTCCTGTCTATATCCAGTTCTATCCGAGATCGAGTAATTCTATCATTGCAACAGCTCAACATACAAATAATGGTTTCACTTCACAATACTAATGGAAATGTTAATGGAAAGAGGTATAGTTAATTACGTTACAAAAACAATAATCATTGTCTGAAAATAAAGAGTATTGAGTTTGTATTGTAACATATTTAATAACTTCCATCAAAAAATAGGATAAGCATTTGAAGCCAGATAGTTGTGTTGGATGGGCAGAGATTTATGGTTAGATATTATACTTTTTATGCTGTGAGATAAATACTCTGTTGTGGGGGCTGTTGAGCTATTTTAAACCTGCAAGTGCTTTAGCCTGACAGACAGAACACAGCCCGGGATCCTCATTAAAATTCTACACCTCAAGGTGTCTTAATCTACTGATAAAGCAAAGCTCATAATCCATTGAAGGAGATTGTAAGGCTAAAAGTCCCATTTACTGTTGAGGAACCATCTCCTTTACTGTTTCCTGTTTTCTTTTTGCACTTTTAAAGTTTGACTTTCCAAACTTACTGAAATTGAATTACACCCAGGACTTTCAACAGGGTGTCCAAAAAAAAGTACAGCATATGAAATGGTTAAAAAAAGAAAAGAAGAATAAAAAAAATGATGAAATTAACAATTTAAAATAAATAGACAGCATTTCTTTTTTATTTATTTATAGGTTTCTGAGTTTTCTGAAAGTCTGGGTGAGGGCTTAGAAAAGTTTTACTTCTACATCTTTACATTAATTCTTCTTAAAGGGGGCATAACACACAAAGTGTCACCCAATCTCATGTTAATCAAATATAATAAATAAAATACCTATAGAGTAGTACTGCATCTTGGTATGGTGCACAATATGGTGAGCGGCGGCTTCACTTTAATGACGTCATGAGCAATCCAGTTCTATTATAGATCAGTGGTGTCTACACAGAATATGTATCTATAGAACTGACTAGTTTGTTTCAGCTCTGAAAGCTAAAGTAAAATATGTGAGGCCCTTACTTTATTAACATCAGATGTCCAAATGTGACTGTGTGCATTTGGGGGATATATAAGGTAATGCTCGTTAAAAGTCTTAAACTTTTCTGACTATGATGACTTATCAGCAAAGAGATGTCAGAAGTCTGCTTGTAATTGTAAATCTCAAAAAAAAAAAAAAAAAAAACTTAAAAAGTGACAGGCACCCACACTGAAGATCTAAGACTGGGTGAGAGGAAGATTTATAGACAGCCTCCAGCTGATCATACATCACATTTTCCCAGAACATTTCTTAGCTAGTTACAGTAGCTTGCATACTTACAGTACTTCGCCAAAGCGCTTCGTCTTACTAACATTTCATCTGATGAGAGGCTGATGTTAATGCTTTATGGGATGGTACATCATGACAAAACATTTGTAACGCTGTACATATTGTAGTTTTGATGAATAGCCCCATGCATTTAAAAATGTATAGCATTCTTAAGCTACAGACTTTCCATTGACACATTTGTGGTTTTGATAATGCATACTCTTTTAATGTACAGAAGGTTGTTAATTTTTCCTATATTTATTTTTTTATATTAAGGCATGGTTTAAAAAAGTTGTGTGAGACGACTCCTTAAATATTTAGTATTTATTAGTAATTAATAATTAATTATATTTGTAAAAACATCATTTTCCCTGTGTACCGAAACACAATTTTGGGAAAATATTAAGATGTGTAGACTCATAGGAAGTGATGCTATTAATATTTACCATAAAAGTACTATATTACCTCCAACCAATATGAATACAAAGAGTATATTTCTAAGAACTAGATATTGTAGGGTCAAATATTATCAAAGACTTCTGCTTTCCTGGAAGGGATCAAGAACAGTGTAGCTGTTGTTCTGTATCTTTCTTATGCTGCCTCTTATCTTTTGGTGTGTTTCCACTGCAAGGTACGGCACATTATGGCTCGGTATGGTCAACTTTTGGCAGGTTTTCCACTGGGTACAGTAACTGGTACCTGGTACTTTTTTTAGTACCACCTCGGTTCCAAGTGAACTGTACCAAAATATGACATGTAAATTCTGATCACGGATTGGCTGAGAGATTCGTCAGGACCTGCGTCCCTGAACTTGTGACACAAACACAAAAGAATCACTAGATTCAAATCAGCACGACCAGTGAAGGATCGAACGGTGTGGCTGTCTAGATTAAGACAGGGACATACAGGATTGAAATCAACACTAGCACTTATGGGTTTACATGAAAATGGGTTATGTGATGTATGTGGTGTATCTGAAAATAAATATAGTGTATACCGTGACATATTATTTAGCCAATATGGGGAGGAAAGAGACTGACACATGAAGACATTTTAGGAAAAGGTTTAATGGATAGACAGGTAAACAGAGCACTAATTAAAAATACAGTATATATGACTCAGGTTTAGGATCTAGATTATGATATGTGTGGAAGGGAGTATTCTAACTAATCTGGGCCATGAAGAGCTAATTGTGAGTGTTAGAGGAGCTGAACACGCAGCACTAGCATGAGCATGTGATCTGAGTGCGCCATAGATTGGAGAGAAAATGAAACAGTCACCAAATCTTTTAGTTATTTATAATAAAAAACTCATCACCTAAGTTTACTTGACATTACGTACAGTAGGTGGCGATAATGCTCTTAAGGAGTTAATTGCCATTAAGCAGGAAGAAGATGGATCAAACATAGCTGTTTTGAACGAGCGCACCTTTTTTTACAACCAAAAATTTTCGTTGTATGTTGCAGAAGTACAGACATTCCTCTCGTTGGTAGCAAATGTAAATATTGCAATATGCATATCGCAAGGGTGTGCGATATCTGAATCATATTAATAATAGGCTACTTAAATCAAAACGTTGCAAAAGGTCAAAGTTTTAGTTTGATGCACATAGCTGAGAACTGCTTGACGTTAAGTGCAATAAGTTGCAGGAAACAACTTTTTGCTGTCTTGTCTTGCTGTCTGACTCGCACCTTAAGTGCGCGTGCAAGCTGCATCTCGTACAGGGTCTCTTCCAGTGTTGCCAGATTGGAAATGTCCAAGTATCGTACCAGAAGTTCAAAATTATCGTATTTGGAAGACAATTATCGTACACGAGTCAAAAGAGTTATTTATCTATTCTAAACCAACAACATTTTGACACGACCTGCAAATTACCACAATAGATAACAAGGCGTATTGTTGGACTGAAGCAGTGAGACAAAATACTATCCCATTATTTTCAGTGACTGTCTGCGTCACGGAGCATATTAAAACATATTAAAATGATTTTTAACACTTTCTTTGTCGCGTCCAGTGTAGAAGGAATTTAGCTGTTGCAGGTGGGCACAGTTAACTCCACATCTGAGCCGCTGTCATCGGAATCCTGCATGTTGCCAGATGTTGAAGGGGTTCTTGCTGTGTTGGACCGCAACTAGTGCTCGTTGGCTTTAAAGCAGGGCACTCTCCTGCATTCTTAACACACCCTCAGGTGCACACGAACGCATTTAGAGTGTCTGTAATGAGCCGATTTCGAGTATGAGAAAAGAAGGCCTATGACTGCAACTACCCTTATTTAAATTTTCATAAAATTCAGAAATTATCGTACATTACAGGATTTTTTTCATTATTGATCGTACATCGTACAGAGGTAAAAATTATCATACAAATACAATAATTATCATACGTCTGGCAACACTGGTCTCTTCAGTTCTGCTGCACTCGTGCTAAGTGCGCGCGCACACACAGAGAGAGGTTTTCAGACGGTGTGTGAACAACACCGAGTTGAATCGTCTTTCGCATCTCCTCCTCCTTAACAGAGACATACACACAGAATTATGTCAATAGTACCCTTCTCGACGATCATTCTCATGAGCGCAGTCGGTTATATTTTAAATGAATGTAAACAACTGAGAGAGAAATCGGATGTGTATCATTATACAGGATCCTTGCAGTCGGGTTTAAAGGGACAGCAGCCTATAAATACGTGCTGCTGAATATGTCACTATGTTAATCAAACAACAAAACAGCTATAACAAAGATTAACCTAAATTTAATTCATATAGTGAACACTATGCAGTGTTATTTTAAACTTATTACATTTCTGTACCTTAATGCTATAATGTTTATGTTATCTATGCTTTTAAATTGTGTATTTCTTTTTTCTTTCTTTTTTATGACTGTTCACTTGCCTTTAATCATGTTTGAACTTTCTCAGACTATAGTTTTTGCTGTGGTATATGAAGAAGTACTAAAAGTGTATGGAAAGCAGTGTGACAATAATATAAAATTTGTGTCTTTTTTTTTTTTTTTTTTGTATGTTCACACTGATGTTAAAAACATTTTATGATTTGTGACAATTTTTTATTTAATGCTAAAACACTGCTGGTCCCTTTCAGAAGTTATAATGATTCTTTTTTTTTTCCAAGAAAGAATGTGAAACAAATTGGTTATATAATTTTAATTTTTAAATATTTGAAAATATAATTGAAATTGATTTTACATACTTTAAGCAATGTCATATCGCATATCACATTTTTTAACAAGTTATCACATATCACATTTTTCTTCAATATCGCATAGTAGGGCTGCTCAATATGACAAAAAAAAAAATCCCTGTTTTTTTCACAAAAGAATCTGATTTATGCCCTCTCTCCCTCTTTTTTCTACCTCTCTTGCCAGAACAGCGTTCAAGATCCTTCTGGCCCAATTTAACCCCACCTCCAACCACACCACAACGCAATGACATCTGTTAATGAGGATTTTACAAGCTGCTTCTTATGCTAGCGCTAACATGGTTACAGTCTCAACCCTCTGAGCTCACAGTTTTTTGTTTTATGATAATAAGGTGCAATGCTGCATTTCACACCACAACAGAAGACATACAGTATGAATGAAACTTGGTGGTGAAACTTCAAAGAGACTTTAATATTATTACTCTTCAGCTCATACGTCTCTAAAGAAACGCTGCTATGTTTAGATATGTGCAACTCGTTTAATTTAGTAGTACGGCAGCCACATTAAAGGTGTAAACAGACCATAACTGAATGAGGTCTCTGTTCACAGGGCTATGTGTCACACTGAGCTTTATAAACCATAACCAATTGTTCGCTTACACTGACTGAACCTTTTATTTCATTAGAAGTGTATAATGTCAGCCACTATATAATTTGTAACATACAGTAGTCCTCGGGTAAGTTTGATTTGTTGTTGCTGCAAGGCTTGTTGTTAGTGTTGCCATTAATTCTAAAAAGACATTTCTTGCCACCTCTCCACCCCCAAACAATATTCACTTCCTATGCACTTCATACCATCTGCAGAAACAGTGACTGTGAGGGCAACTTTATATAAGTGGATTAATCTGAGAAAAAAAATCACAATTAAACTTGACAACAATAAACTGTGATTCTCACACCAGAGTTCCCCTATGCCCCGCAGCACACAATCAGCTATCAACTCCTTAATGATCTTTGTTCTGAACTAAAGAGCAATTATAACTGTTTTCTATTAGTAAATTTAGAATAATGCCATTTATAACAGCATCTAAAACAATTTATCAACAAAATCTTCTAGTAAAACATGCAAAAGAAACAAGATTTGACTTGCCTGCACTATGGTGGTACGACTTTTTCAATATTTTCAAGGGAGTCTCTTATGCTCACCAATATTTAATTTAGTTGATAGATCAAAAGCAGTGATATTATTAAATATTATTACAATTTAAAATAAATATTTACTATTTTAATATAGTTTAGCTTATAATATATTCAGGCCCGGACTGGCTAATCGGGAGCACCGGGAAAATTCCCGGTGGGCCGGTATGTTTTTTTGGCTGCGAGGGCCGTTGTTGTCATGGCACTGGGTTGAAATATATATATAAATATATATTATTATTATTATTATTATTATTATTATTTTACCGCAGCCCCACTTTTTATTAATTATTTTACCACCGTCCCACTATTTTTTATTTAATATTTTTCGCAGAGTGCAGCCTGCAAGATAATGATGATGTGATTATCTGTTGACTCCCTGGCCCGCCCCCAACACATCACCTTGCAAGTTGCTCAAAAAAAAAAAAAAGTGAGGTAAAAATGGATAACAGAAAGCGCAAATGCGCTGAATAAATAAGAAGAAAGCTTTGGAAACTGACGCGGCCAAATGTTCTAAGCTGAGCACATTCTTCCTCAAAAAAACAAACGGAGACAACGAGGCCGGTAAGTAAGCTAACGTTAAGGTAGTTAGGAGCAGTTCAAGATGCTAGCGACATTCATTGCAAAACAACGTTGTTTGCAAACCACCGCTCATGTATCTAACTTTTTCCTGTAGCTCTTCAGCAGCAGCCGCCTCTAGTCCAGTTTGCTGCTAACAGTGAAGAGCAAGGCCCAGTAACGTTACCAAGCTCCAGTCATGAACCCAACACACCAGAATGGGCAGGTAGGATTGTCATTCAGAAGAACTAATAGTAATGAAGAGCCCTGCTCAATGAAAAATGCCCTGAGATAATTAATGATACCTGATGATTCAGCAAAACATTAATGAAACTGAGATGATACTGTCGTTAGAAAGTGCAATACATTTTATTTAAATCTTTATTTTTTATTTTGTTTTATATATTTGTTTTTATTAGATTTTTTTTTTCTTTATTTCAATGTTTGGATATTTATGAATACTAAATCTTAAAGAAAATAGATTCTTACACTATCCTGTTATTTACTGCTCTAATAAATCTTCACTGTGAAGCAAAACTTCTATTGTTTTTGCACTGAATTGGAAATGATGATGTTTTTAAAAATACAATGAATTACAAGGCTGTAGGGAATTATATTCTGAGGTTTTAATTACATTATTTTAATATAGTCAGTTGTGAACTAAAGTGGGCCGGTCTAAGGCATGAAACTCCAGAGTCCCAATCCGGCCCTGAATATATTACTTTCCTGATGCCAAAGATGAATTTTCAACATCATCGCTAATGTCTACAGTGTCACATGATCATTCAGAAATCATTCCGATATGCTGAAAAAAAAAACTGGATTATTATGCTATTAGAATGCTGAAATCAGCTGTTTTGATTCAAGCCTTTATTTAATACAGATTTTTTCTATCTTTATTGTTCTTTACTGCCATTTTCGATAAACTAATTCTTGCTTGCTCAATAATCTATTCATTTCTTAAATTTATATTGTTTAAACACTGGGAAATGTTATGTTTTTTGTATATTGTATTTACATTTCTCTGATACTGAAGAAACAATCTCTGAACTCAGGCTTATTCTGTGCATTTTTAGGACTTTGTGTAAAATCATATTTATTTTATCCATCAAAAGTGTTTTGTCACTTTAATTGAGCATGAGCAGCATAGCAAAAATAGACTTGGTGCCGAAATCATTGCTTCAGAGCTGCATATGTGATGCTCCTGCTGTATGCTCATACATTCCTCCTGCTCCTAGTGTGAATGCATTCATTTGTTAACATGCACAAAATATATATATATACATGCGCTGCTCACACACCGCTCAATCTTGCAGTGTGAAACCAGCCTTACACACATATCAAATTCAAAATGTGCATTAAAACATTGATCCTCTGATCCAATCAGGAGTTTTCAATCCAGAAGCACTGTATGAATAAAACATTTGTTTGGATGATTGAGCTTTCACTATGTTTCTTCACATTTTCCGAGACATAATGACAATCAAGGCTTTTATCAACACTTGTTTAAATCTGATGAATATGAAACTGAACCACAGAAACAATCCAAAGATTCATAGCTTCTTTCTCATTCTTTGTCTGTTTCTTTGGGCTATCTTATGTTGAATAAATGTAAGCAACGGTTACTCAGAAGTGATTCATATAAGTCTTCACTTTAAATACGACAGAATGTGACCAAAAGAAATGTTCATCACTCAGTGTGACTCAATCAGTTCATTCTCTCACAGAACAGTGTTGATTAATGCACCGATTCTATATTTTATTATACATAATTATTTTTGTAATGTAAACAATGACATTAAACAATGAGCTCCACATTCTCATGATAATTTTTATGACATTTCATACGTTATTATAGTTTTTTGGTCATGCTTTAGTTTTAGTTTGGGGACCAATTCTCACTATTTAATAACCATTAACTACGACTTTTGCCTCCGTAATCTCCTAATTTGCTGATTTTTAATAGTTAGTAATATAGTTGTTAAATTTAGGTGTTGGGCAGGATTATGTAGAAAATAGTCATGCAGAATATGTGCTTTAATAAACAGCCAATATGCTAATAATAATAGGCATGCTAGTATTCAACTAGTTAATAGTGATATTTGGTCCCTATAATAAAGTGTTACTAATTATTCTAAATAAATCTAAATCCAGGATCTCCTGATTTTCTCACTCTGAGTGCTTATGTCCTAAAAAAGCTTGCTTTGCCTTATGGCATGTATGTCAGGGAAATGATAAATTAGCCTTGCAATGCTACTTCTTAACCATTGTGTCCCTTGCTATCTTATCTCCACACAGGCTATTTGAGACTTGTAGCTTACGAATGTGTTGAAATTAATCATTTTCTTATCAACGCTCATAAAACACTTTGTCCTGGCTGCAGGCTCATAGCCAAGAGGGTCTGTTTGCAAATAGCTGCACTGTGATCATCTTTAGCCTTAGTTCAAATGTGAATACAAAGCAGCATTTTTTGTCTGCACTTCTCATTAATGAAGCATGCAATAACATTTCTGGAGTATAACTAAAGATTCCACTGCGGACATTTGGGCCAAAAACATCCATCTGAATCTAGGACATACACGGAGGATGTGCTTGAGGGTTATTTCACTGATGCAAATTTCTAAATATCACTGAATGTCCACCCACCCTGTTATGTGTATTTACACATTTACATTGGGTTTGTGCATCCCTCTTTTAAATGGGCAAAGGCTTCAGAGGAAGCATGGTGCATATCCATCATCAGGGCAGAGGGATCTCTCGGAAACGGCTCCTGACCTCTCCTTCGGCTTGTGTTTTGAAACTAGCTTAGCTTCAGCAGAGGGGCAGAACTCCGGCTCTGTTTGATACACAGTTAATCGACTCCCAGGTCTCTAACATACCCTGGCCTGCACTCATTCCCACACTCTTAGTCCAGTTCATCTGGACAGCTCCTCTTCATCCTGTAAGCAGTACGTAAATCATCCTGTCAGTGCAGATATGTTAAGCCAAGCGCCCACTACAAGGCTGAAGCTTATGTTTTATACTTCATTCAAAAATGTAGAATTTTCCATATGCAATTAAATTAGTATTTTGAACACGTTATGGTGGTGAGTAAATTAAAGGAATAATTCAACCAAAAATCTAAATTTGTAAATAAAAAAAATAAAGAAAAGTCCAAGATATAGATTCGGTTTTTTTTTTTTTTCATTGAAACATATGGAGAAATTTAGTATTACAACACTAATGGTTGCCATCAGAATGGATTTTCATAAACACCTGATAACATCACAATTTCCAAGTAATCCACATAACTCCAGCCCATAAATTAGCATCCTTTAAAGCAAAAAGCTGAATCTTTCTTTAAAGAAAACAAATCCAAACAAATCATAAAATTGAAACCATTCCAGTATCCATACTATTGCTTTCTCCAGTGAAAAATCTCACTAGAGAGAAATTCATTAAAGTTCTAAGCTAAGATTTTGGTGGATTTTGGTCTGTAAGGACAACAGATGATGTACCTTTACACTGAAGAAAAAAAAAAAAAAGACGTTGGAGAAGCAGGGATAGAGTTAGTCCTTAGAGTTAACATACAGGTAAGACCTTGTTGCGAACGAGACCGGACGCTGACTGAGTGCGTGTGTGTGGTATTTGTGGTGCAGAGGTGATTGCTAGTGGATGAGGGTCAGGTGGAAGTGTTCAGTATTCAGGTGAGGGTGTGCACTGTGATTGGAAGGAGGTGGAACCTGGCGTGTCTGTAACAGTACCCCCCTCCCCACGGCCCGCTCCCGAGGGTCAAGGACCCCGACGACATGGTGGACGTCCACTTCCTCTTGGAGCTGGTCTGTTGGGATGACTGGAATGGAAGGTGGCTAGTAAGTTTGGATCCAGGATGTCGTTGCGTGGGACCCATGAACGTTCCTCTGGACCATATCCTTCCCAGTCCACTAGGTATTCAAGTTGTCCACCACGCCGCCGGGAATCCAGGATGTCTTGAACTACATAGGCAGCACCGTCTTCAAGGAGGAGTGGAGGGGGGGGGGGGGGCTTCGGCTTCGCCAGGTTCTGTGGAGGGAGAAACAGAGGGATGGTGAGGCTTAAGGAGGGACACATGGAAAGTGGGGTGATTCCGGTACTCTGGTGGTAATTGGAGTTTGAAAGTGACCGGATTGATCTGCTCTAGGATGGTGAATGGGCCAATGAATCTGGGACTCAGCTTGCGGCAGGGCAGGCGCAGGCGGATGTCCCGGGTGGACAGCCAGACCTTCTGACCGTGTTGGTATGCCGGGGCCTCGGATCAGCAAAGGTCGGCTGTCATCCTGCATCTGCGTAGGGCCCATTGGAGTTGGTGGTGAGCAGCGTCCCAGACCCTCTCGCTCTCCCAGAACCAGTAGTCGATGGAGGGGACGTCCGAGGGTTCTCCTCACCAGGGAAAGAGTGGAGGCTGTTAGCCCAGCATGCACTGGAATGGAGTGAGTCCGGTGGTAGGTTGTCGCAGGGAGTTCGGTGCGTACTCGGCCCACCCTAGGAACTGGTTCCAAGAGTTCTGGTGGCCATGGGAGAAGGTACGGAGGAAGCGTCCAATCTCCTGAACCTTCCTCTCCGTCTACCCGTTGGATTGGGGATGGTATCCGGAGGACAGACTGATGGCCACACCTAGGAGCAAATGGAATGCCTTCCATACCCGGGAGATGAACTGAGGACCTCTGTCTGAGACGATTTCTTCTGGAATGCCGAAGTACCTGAAGACATGGTTAAACAGTAACTCGGCCGTTTCCATGGCCGTGGGCAGACCTGTCAGGGGGAGAAGACGACATGATTTAGAAAATCTGTCCACAATGACTAGAATGCAGGTACTATTATCGGAAGGAGGAAGATCAGTAATAAAATCCACCCCTAGGTGTGACCATGGGCGATTAGGGACGGGCAGAGGATGGAGCTTGCCTGATGGTAGATGGCGTGGACTTTTGGAGATGGCACAGGAGATGGCACAGTCTGTACATCCGTTCACGTACCTTCTGACGTCAGAAGCCATGTTGGGCCACCAGAAGCATTCCCTTAGCAACGAGAGGGTTTCATTGACCCCCGAGTGACCAGTGCCAAGAAATGTGTGAGCGGAGTGAATGAGTGGAGTGCACCGTGTCCTGGGGATGTCCTGGGGACACCGGGACAGGGCGTCAGCCTTTACGTTCTTAGCTTCTGGGCGATACGAGATGGAAAAGTGGAAGCGGGTGAAGATTAGCACCCAGCGGGCTTGTCTTGGATTTAGACTCTTGGCGACCCGAAGATATTCAAGGTTCTTGTGGTCAATGAGAACCAGAATGGGGTGTTTGGCTCCCTCCAGCCAATGCCTCCATTCCTCCACGGCCAACTTGATGGCCAGCAGCTCACGGTTGCCGATGTCATAATTTACCTCTGCCGGGTTGAGCTTCCGGGAGAAAAAGGCGCATGGGTGGAGGCGACTGGGATTCCCCTGCTGCTGTTATAAGACCGCTCCCACTCCGATGGTAGAGGCGTCAACTTCTACGACGAAGGGTCGTTTGGGGTCAGGATGGACCAGGAGTGGAGCGGTCGAAAAGGCCCTCTTGAGGGAGTTGAAGGCTTCTGTGGCGGCTGAAGTCCAGGAGAGTGATTTGGGTTTGTTCCGGAGGACGCTAGTGAGAGGGTTGGTGATAGCACTGTAATTTTGGATGAAATGTCTGTAGAAATTAGCAAAGCCAAGGAATCGTTGGAGTTCTTTGATGGTGGTAGGAATGGGCAAATTTCTCACAGCATTTACATTGTTCCGTTAGGCTCCGAGAGTAAATGAGGATATCGTCAATATAGACAAGGACGAACTTATGGAAGAACTCCCGGAGCACCTCATGGATGAAATCCTGGAAGACTGAGGGGGCGTTAACAAGTCCATACGGCATCACACAGTACTCTTAGTGGCCAGTAGGGGTGATGAAGGCAGTTTTCCACTCGTCCCCCTCACGTATCCGGATGAGGTTGTATGCGCTGCGGAGGTCCAACTTGGTGAAGACAGTGGCACCACGGAGATATTCCAGGGCACCTGGGACGAGGGGAAGTGGATAGCGGAACTTAACAGTTATATTGTTCAGAGTCCAATAATCGATACAGGGCCACAAACCTCTGTCCTTCTCCACAAAGAAGAAACTCGAAGCAGCAGGGGAGGTAGATGGACGAATGTAACCCTGGATGACATCAGCGTTGGCTGGTTCTTAGGAGCTGACGGCCTCTGGTCGGCAGACTGGAGAGTTGGAGTATGCCTGGCCCTGGTGCTCTTCGAGGCACGACTGCATACGGGTGGCGAAGCGGATGGAGAGTTGAATGAACCATTCAAGCCCGATGGTATCCTCATATGCAGCGAGATGCAACCGCACTCGAGGTTCCAATCCCTGACGGTAGGTAGTCAGCAAGGCCTGTTCGTTCCATCCACTGGTGGCCGCTAGAGTCCTGAACTGAAGAGCATATTCATTGACAGAAATTTTTCCCTGTTTCAGGTTATAAAGCTTCTCACCAATAGACTAGTCCCAAGCTGGTCTGCCAAAAACTTCTCGGAAATGGTCGATGAAGCTGGAATAAGATTGCATAACTGGGTTATTCTGTGTCCAAATTCAATCGGCCCACTGAAGTGCTTTACCTTGCAGTTCGGATATCAGGAAGATAGATCTTACCTTAGATCTTTCGGTAGGGTATAAGTGCGGTTGCATCTCCTGGACCAGCGAGCATTGGAGTAGAAATCCACTGCAATCCTCCGCCGAACCAGAGTAGGGCGCCGGCTTGGCCATGGGACTGGCATGCATGGCAGGTGAGGAAGTGCTGGAGTTGTTGGCGGAAGTGCTCGCAGGTGCCGGGGATGCGGGTAGAGTGGTGAGCGTCTGACGTAATGCGTCGACCAGGTCTTGGAAGGGGTCCATTAGGCTTATGCTTGTGCCGATCGGTGTTGGTCCGGTCTTCTGTTACGGAATACCACAGGAGGCTGAGGATAACAGAAAGACATTTATTTCAGGCCCATGCAGAGGAGCGGGTAGTGCTGGGTAAAGTGATGCAGTGGAAGGCATTGATGAATGGATCCGTTGTTGAGGGGTAGAGACGGGTGTACCACACGATGATGACTGGGAGCTTCTGGAGATCGCTGTAGAGATAGAGTTAGTCCTCAGAGTTAGCATACAGGTAAGACCTTGTTGCGAACGAGACCGGACGCTGACTGAGTGCGTGTGTGTGGTATTTGTGGTGCAGAGGTGATTGCTAGCGGATGAGGGTCAGGTGGAAGTGATCTGTATTCAGGTGACGGCATTGCGCTGTGATTAGAAGGAGGTGGAACCTGCTCCACAAGACATTAAGTGTTTAACTGGAGTCACGTGAGTTACTTGTGGATTAATGTGATGTTTTTATCAGCTGTTTAAACTCTCATTCTTACAGAACCCATTGGTAAGAAATGCCTAATGCATTAAATGACCAATTTACCCATGACCAAATTACCAAACCAAAGGTTAAAGTAAAGGTTACTGAAATAATACAGATACATTCTTAGTTGAATTACTTAACTTTCAGTGTGGTCTCAAGGCCTTCGGAGGGAATTAATGTGCTGTTGACTCAGGTGTTTTGAAAAAGGAGTGTAATTATTTCAAACTTATTAAGTACATTATGTTAAAGTCAGCATGAAATGCAAATTCATCCTATTTATTTCTATGTATACACGTTAACCCTAGTGAAAACAAAAATACTCAAATGTATTTGAAACTAGAGATACTTAAGTATATTGGATTGTGTTAAATTGGAACTATTGCGAGTATTCTTCAGGTACACTTTAAATATCTTGTATTTAAATACTGATATTATAGACAGAGATCATACAATCCCTTTTAATAGTGATATTAAAACACATTTCAGGCATAATATTAAGAAATGTGCATTGTGCAATAAAAAAAAATCATTTACATTTACTTTGTGTAAAACCCGCCCCTCCATATGGGATTACATTTGTTTCAATAATAATGAACAAAACTTTATAAAACTGAACGTAACTTTTTCAGAAACTATCAAAAATATGCCATTACAAAAGAAGAAAAAAACAATGAAAAAGAAAAAAATGAACTCAGTCGCACAAATTTAACAGGCTCTTCAAATATGCTTCATTCTTTGTTAATGTTTTTCAAAGATTCGTTTTAGCTGATCGTGGATTCTGAATGCATTGCTACAGATTTCTCTTACACTTGGCAGTTTTTCATTTGGTGTTTCGACACAAACCTCTCGTGGGGGCGGGCTTAACAGTGATCTACTCTGATTGGATAGTGAGCTTTTGATGGATAGGTGCTCTCTGACCGGGAAGTACAGACGCCACTCAGTGGCGCGCATATTGGAAAGCTCTCGCGGTGATTAAATCTGGGGTCTCATTTATAAAACTATGCGTAGGATCTTTACTAAAAGTTTACGTGCGCCCAAAAGCCAAAAATGGCGTACGCCAAAAAATATTCCGATTTATAAAACCGTGCGTACGCACACCTGTAAGCAATGTTCCCTTTATAAATCACAGATCACCCGCAGATGTGCGTACGTGAACCAGCCTCATATCCCGCCCTGTACACGCCCATTTTTAACCATAAATAGTCAATGCAAATCACCTCATGATTGCTGATCAGCATGTAAATGAGAGTGGAATCCCATATATACCTGGAAAACTGGCATGCGACCCGCCAATTAATTAATCCAAGAAAGTGAAAACGTGCATTTCTGTTAGCCTAATTTTAATAATGGCGACAGGTGAGAAAAGAGGAAAAAAACGTAATTTCTCAGATACTGAGATTGAAACACTTGTAGGGGAGGTGGAGGCTCGGAAAACTGTGTTATTTGGTGGCCACAGCAGTGGGGTCACTAATAAAAAGAAGCAGTGTGAGTGGCAAAGTATTGCTTCTGCCGTCAATTGTGTCAGTGGGACAGAACGGACAGTTGCAGAATTAAAGAAAAAATGGTCCGACCTGAAGGTATACAAATTTTTTTTTTACCAACATATTACATTTGTGTTTTATTAGGCTATATACCTATATAAATAGCAATATTGATTTTCAAAAAGTTTTATTTACATGTGCTTACAGTATGCAAAATATGTGAAATAAAGATTCTCATTCATTCAAGGTGGAGGCAAAGAGAAAACTGTCCTCCCACCGCCAGAGCGTGGCTGCAACTGGTGGGGGCCCATGTACAGCTGATCTCACATCAGTGGACAGCAAAATCGCGGCTATAATTGGGGAGGTCAGCGTGTGTGGTATTGTGTCGGAAAAGGAGGGAGACACTGACGTGACTGAAACCACAGAGGAGCAAGGTTAAACCGATTTTTAATCATTAACGCTGTACATTTGAGTGTGTGGGGTGATAAATGGATAAATGCTGCCAATTGTTTGTCCTCCAGTCCTTCCGGAGTCTGAAGCTGTAAATGAACAGGAGGTTCAGGGTGAGGGGTTCTCAGATGCAGATGCACAGCGTCCGGCTCAAAGCAGTGCCCCTTCTGCGTCTGGCACGTCCAAAAGTGGTCGGGTACTCACTGACGCAGTCCTGCAGTTACAGCGAGAGACAATAAACGCTGTCAACAGGGTTGCAGATGAGCTACGGCAGATGAGAGAAGTGATGCAAGAAATTGCACAATCATTAAAAGATGCAGTTAAAACATGAACCTTGAGTTTTGTCTTTCTTTACAAACGCCGCATGACATCCTCACGGATTCTTGCACCTCGTTGATATCCCTCTTGTCGGCCAGGGGGCTGTGGCTCGGGGTCGTAATGCTGGGGTAGAGGGAGATCAGGAGGGAGAGGAATACCGTTTCTCAGTGCTATATTGTGCAAAACACCACACGCCCTGACAATCTTGCACACTTTTGCTGGATGGTATAAAAGTCTGCCACCCGAGGCATCCAGAGCACGCCATCTGCATTTCAGGATGCCGATGGCACGCTCCACAACTGCGCGGGCACGAGAGTGGACCTCGTTATAATGAGTTTCCTCTGCGCTCTGCGGGTTTAAAAATGGGGTGAGGAGCCAGCGTCTCAGGGGGTAGCCACTGTCGCCTGCAGGTTATAATTATATTAAAAACAAAATTGTTACAGTTTCTACTTTTTAATATTGTTAAACTCACCAAGAAGCCAGCCATCACGTACTGCGCCTGCATTTAGTCTGTTCCCTACACTGCTATGTGTCAAGATAAAGGAATCATGTGTTGAACCAGGCCAGCGTGCCACAATGTTTGTGAGGGTCATGTTGGAGTCACATATGATTTGCACATTAATAGAATGCACATGCTTTCTATTAACATAAGCAAATTCATTTTCAGATGGTGCCCTTATAGCAACATGAGTGCAGTCAATTGCGCCGATTACATTTGGGAAACCAGACATTGCTGCAAATTGCGTTTTAATTTCGGCCTGTTCTCGCACAGTGTAGGGGAACCTGATGTATCGACTAACCATATTAAGTATACCATTTAAAACGACAGATATTATGGCACTCAGGGACGGCTGTGATATACCAGACCTATAGGGTGAGATGATAGATTCCAATAGAATTATTTCATATACAAAAAGGTCTTAGAGACAAATTTGAGGATTACTTATAGTTTTTTTATATTATTAATTTACCTGTCTGCCAATTCCCGCTGGAAACAGCCGGTTGCCAAGAACCCCAGAGTGGTGAGGACTTGTATTTGGACTGGGATGGCATGGTTCCGGCGTGTTGCCCTCTCTAATACTGGACCCAATTCAGCACATAGATCCAAGAGCACAGCTCTAGGGAATCTAAATCGGCTTATTAGCCAGTCATCATCATGGGCCAGGAAATCATCATGGTCCCTGAAAACTCGTTCTCTCCTTATTCTGCCATTAGCGTAATCCTCCAACAGTGCCAGGAGTGCCATCATGAAGCATTACATACCCGGGTCACCGGAGAATTTATATGTTTCTAGCAAATAGACTGATCGTTAACACCTTGACAAAATCACTTAATTAATTTGTGGGCGAAAATTTAAGACGAAAATGTTATAGTGAACACATGCTTCTTGACGGTTTTGTAATGAACACCGTAATAGTTAGGACCGATGATGAGTAGCGATTGTGCTTCATGACTGTATTTGCAGACTTTGACATTTTATGATATAGGCTATGTACATTAAGGAAAATATTTCCTTTTTACACTGTGTTCTGCAGTTCTCTAATAAAAGGGTATTTCATGCTATTCTGTAGGCTATCACATGTATCGCGCCATGTCCTCCTGTGCTCCCGTTGTGGACAATGTGACTGTAAGGCAGCGCTGATTATTATTTTATTTTACTTTTAATACATTTTGAATTACGTTTGGATTTTACTAGATGTATATAGCCTAAAACAATCGGCACAAATTACACTGTTGGATTTAATCTTCATGATAATGTGGATATAACGTATTAAATGGAGTGAAAATTAAATGTCATTCATTCTTATAATCGTTCTTCTCACATTTATTTTCTACAATCTAACTTCAGTTCACGACCTCACCATCGGTGTCGCCAATTCCCTTTGTCTCCAGAATGTGCGTACGCACGGCTCAAAGTTTGCTTAAAGGTGCGCACATTCTCCCGTCAAGTTTGTTTTTTATAGATCACAACCTTTGCGTGGGAACTGGCGTACGTACGTTTCCAGCCCCGTTTTGTGCGTACGCACGCTTTATAAATGAGGCCCCTGGTCTCTACGGCAAAAATTTCTTTTTCACAGACAAAGTGAAAGACATTTATTTTAAGCTCTTACACAGGTTCTACCCTGTAAAGAAGTTTATACAAAGATTTAAATCTGACATTGATCTTACATGCTCTTTTTGTTCGAGTTCTGAAGAAACTGTACACTTATTTCGTCATGTCACTACACTCAGAAACTTTGGGATGATATTGGTGTGTTTGTCAAGTGTAAGATTTTGCCAGGCTTCTCAGTACATATGAAAAACATTATATTTGGGTATTATGACTCTGACCCCACAAACGAAAATAACAGTTTTGTTCTTAATTAAAAACTTTTCCTTAACAAATTTCACATTCACAAATGCAAATTCTCTGTTTTCCTAAAAGTAATGGAAAACTATTTGAATGTAATCTCAGTGTCTAATAAGAAAGCTAAGGACTGTTAGATTTGCTCTGCCTTTGATCTCCTTGTTTAATTTTGTTATTTCTTTTTATTCTCTATGTTTTTTTTAGTTTTTTTTTTTTGTGGTGGATATTAAGTGATGTATGTTTATACATTTGTATGTTTTTGTTCTCTGCATTAATAAAAATAGAAAAAGAAAAAAAAGCTCTTGCAGTGATTTTTATGCAATAAATCGTGCCTTGTGTTACTAAATATATAAATAATATTTGACCTTCGATCATCTCAGTCTGTAAAGATGAGCTCTCAGGAGACATGGAGCAGTGTCATCTTCCTCCGCTTGTCCTTCAAGGCAGCTTGAAGTAAGCTTGTGTTACTGAAGTAACCAATAACATCGATACAAGATTTTCATGTTACAGTCTGCTACAGTTTGTTGCGGGATATTATTGTCATTCAGTAACAAAAGCTTACTTCAAGCTGCCTTGAAGAACAAGAGCTCATCTTTACAAACAGAGACGATCGAAGGTCAAATTTTATTTACATATTTAGTAATACAAATCACAATCACGAGAGCTTTCCAATATGCGCGCCACTGAGTGGCGTCTGTACTTCCCGGTCAGAGAGCACCTGTCCATCAAAAGCTCACTATCCAATCAGAGTAGATCACTGTTAAGCCCGCCCCCACGAGAGGTTTGTGTCAGAACACCAAACGAAAAACTGCTAAACGTAAGCGAAATCTGTGACAATGAATTCAGAATCCACGATTAGCGAAAACGAATCTTTGAAAAACATTAACAAAGAATGAAGCATATTTGAAGAGCCTGTTAAATTTGTGCGACTGAGTTCATTTTTTTTCATTTTCATTGTTTTTTTCTTCTTTTGTAATGGCATATTTTTGATAGTTTCTGAGAAAGTTACGTTCAGTTTTATAAAGTTTCATTCATTATTATTGAAACAAATGTAATACCATACACTGTAAAAAGTTTAACTATTATTTACTCAATTTTATTGGTGAAACATTTTTACACTCAAAAAAATTGAGTAAATTTTAAAGCTGTGAAATCAATGAAAATATACTGTATGAATTGAGTAAATGCAAGTAAAAAAATTAAGTAAATCTGCGTAACTGCATCTTGTACATTAATAAATAAAATTGAGTAGAAATAATTGAACATTTAGACATTTAAAAACAATATTTATGAGTAATATTAACTGTTTTTATTAATGAGTAATATTAACTTTTTATTTTCTCTAAACCTTTGTAAAATAGTACTCCACACAACCACCAGTATACATGACATTGGCCTTTATTGTCAATGAGTACAGCAATACAGCACATTTTACACTGTATACAATATTGCCTACATTTAAACTCATTTAACAAACATTTTATAAGTAAAATTAAATATTTAAAAATTCAGGTAGCCTAATTCAAGTGTAATCAAATCAACCCAATATCCACCGGATCAGCGCTGGTCCTCGTGCCGGAGACGGACTCGCCTCTGCGGGTGAACTTTGAACTTCATACCGCCGTCCTGCGTTTCACTCACAGCCGATAGATACTGCGAGTGACTGACATAACCTGCCAATAAACAAACAGTGACAGTTCTGAGGACATTTTATCATCCAAATGATAATAATTATATTTATTATCATTAGGAATGAAGTCATGTGTTTATGCAAAGCGTTTCAATCATGCAAAAAGACAGGCGCGACTCTCGTTTAGGTGTAGAAATTTCACAAATATATTAAGTATATTATAAAGAAATAATTGGTTAGTCAAATACTAAATAATTTTATTGAAAACAACTTAAATATATCTGTAAATTTTAGATAAAATGAACTGTTGGATTTTTACTCAATTATTTTGGTATGTTTAACTCAAACAATCAAGTACACGATATTCAGAGATTTTATTAAGTTAATAAAGTTAAATATTTCTGTAATATTTACTAAGCCACAGAATTATTTTTTACAGTGAACCCTCCACAACATGTTTTTTTTTCTTTTTTCTATAACCTGTTACACTGAGAAATATTGTAAAACAAGAAATATTTGTCTCTTCTTTTTTTTTTCTTGTTATATTGAAGTGATATTGCAGTACAGCCAATAAGAAATAGTGTTTATTTTTTGTCAAATAAGACTAAAATACTGCTAACACACACACACACACACACACGTGTGCACAAATCCATATACTTTACACTAATACCTTAGAAACTGTATTTTCAGGATTTCCATGTCAACACTCCAACTTCACAATCCATTCACTAGATGCCTGATACATATTGTACACATCATCAAAAAGTATTTTCTCTGTTTGTTTAACTTTATGGTTTATGAAATTTCTGTAGATCCATACAATGCATGTACATGGTGACTTCTTTTCAATTCAATTCTGAAATAGAGCAACATTTACTATGCATACCCTCTTTGTCATGATGAGAGTGTTAGGCTAGACAGGCTTAAGTATATGTTGTGGCAAAAGTATATGTTGACAAGTTTCAATTAATCAGTTCTTTGTAATTAAATAAATGTAGCGAGGAAATTTGATCCATTTAAATATATTTGTAGCATATACAAATCTGTTGCTAGTAAGATGGTAGATACCAGATATATTTTCATCTATTAGGAATTTATAGTAATACTTCTGTTAATAGTAATGTTATTTTTAATGAGAAATATACAGTATTTTACATAAATAAATAAAGCTTCTGTAGCCAGCCCCTCTTTTCACTGCACACTGACTGTGCACACAACAAAAATGGTACTGGAACATTGATTAGTAGTCTCTAATTATACAAAGGCATCACAATCAACATGAGACTTGAGGGAATGTACCGCGTGTCTTCATAGTTTGTTCCCTCCTTTTTTGGTATGGAAATGTTGTTCTTCAGTTTCCAAAAAAAATGGTCCCAGCCTCCCTCAACTACCTCTTTTAATTGGAAGCCAGTCTATGCATATTTTCAATGTAGCATGAAATAGACTACAAAGTGTGTAATTTTTCAGTTCTATCTTTTGCATTTTTTTTTCCAGACAGCCCTTTAAGGTCATCAACAGATGGAATAATGAACAAACAAGCTGCTGGTTGATTTTGTCTTTTTTTATCTTATTAGCAGTAGAATGTAATAGTTGTAATAACCTTGCTTTTCCAATTAACTGACATTCCAAACATGTTTGGCTTATTTAGTCTTTGAGCTTTTGAGCTTTGCTGTATTTTGCACAACCAAGGCTAAAAGAGAGAAAAAGGTTGTGGTAGTTTGTATACTCAAGTGTTTCATCCGTGACATCATGCTGTGTGAAAGGCTGCCTTGTGTGACCTTGATTTATAGGCCACGACCGGAATACATTGTAAAGCCAACAAGACAAAACTTGTAATGGCTTCCCTGCTGAAGATGAACAATTGGAATTGTTCCCATCCTGGTTATTGAATGGTCTTTGAGGCAAGCAGCTCTTCAGGCCTGCTGTCAGGATTTAACAGGCCATATTGTTTACAGCATTCACTTTTCTTGCCTCTCTCTCTCTCTTTGAAATTAATGGGATTAAATAACTGTGAAACTGTTCCCCTTTACAATTAAAGAAATTATATTATTAGAAATTACATATTAATGTAACATATTAATATATTAGAAATTACATTATTTCTCCGCTGCAACACTTTCATTTTTGAAATATATAAAAAAATATTATTTTCTGATTTTTTTGTACTATTTTCTTAAAAGTATTTACACTATCTATCTATCTATGATACACTGTCAATATTAAACTCTACAAATTGTATATAAAAAAATAGAGAAATATTATGACAAAAAATAGATCTTTGAGGCAGCAAAAAGACAGGACAGCAAGAAAAAAAGTACATAAGCCAATATATGTGGGTTGTCAAAACAATTGTTCTTGCATGAAATTGTGTTAATATATTTTACTTCTTGCACACAAACATTGAGATTTCAGTTAATACCAAATTATGTGTCAAATGCAGAAATCATTGCCCAGCACCAAAGAATCATCAGAAAAATACCGCCATATTATTTGGATTTTTTTTTTTTTTTTTTTTAAGCAAATAAGATATCCATTGTAGGTATCATTACCATTTTTATCATTTTTACACCATGAAAATTAAAACTAATGTTCCTGTGGATTTTTCAAAGTCAAAAGGAAATGTGGGACTGTTTTTGGATAAAAGGGCTGGCTCGTCTCTGTCATCACCGTCTGGTGTGACAGACTTTCTCAACAGGGTAGCCAGGAAGAGCCAGGGACATTCAACCACATCCACACCTACTGAGCCCCTTCCTTATGGATCATTACTTGCACGCACTGCAACAATTTAACACATTTCCAATTAGTTCCCAATAATGGGACTGCACTGCATATGTCATGCTCACAGTACATTATTGACGTGAAGCTTTTCATCTGGCAGACTGATTTCATATACTGACAGAACGAACCATAATGATAAATGAGGACAAAGTAGCTTTTACTAGAACAGAGCTTTGATATACAAGTGCATTTTTGCATGTTTGCTGGCATCCCTTGTGTTTATTGTACTTTTAACCTGCTGCCCACAGGAATCCTCTTAATGCTGTGCTGAGGTGATTGATGATGTGGAGTCAACAGCTGTCACCATTATCTCTTGCAGAGATATTTAACCTGCAAAGATGTGTTCATTTGATGTAAAGCTTAGAAATGATCTTTAAAGATGTTAACATAACATGTTCTAGTGAACAGTATAATATTCCTACATATACCATAACCATAGCTAATTTCATCAGAATCTGATCCCTGATGAACACTTAAAAAAAAATGCAGTGAGGCGGATTCATTGAAATATATATTGACTTAATATATATAAATAAAATCCGTCTATTTAGGTGTTAGAGCATTATTTTATTTTTTTTACTGTGCACTTTATGGAAGGGTTGAGGTTTGACAATGCTCTTCTAAAATATTGCAAAGTCTTCTTGATTACTTTCACTCCACTGAGGAGTTTCAACTTGAGTTTCAAGAAAAAAGCTTAAGAAACTGTAACATATTAACATACATTCAGAGCTCCATGTAGCGAATCAGCTCAACGGGGAATTGTGAATAATCATAACTATTATTATAATAATTATAATTAGAATTATTATAAACATTTAAATCCGCTGTATTTACTTGACCTCTCAGGTCAACTGTCTGTCAATTCTAAGAACGTTACTTTCCTGTTTATGGAAAATAACTTTCTTACTGTACAATACTACTCAGAGCATGTAACTAAAATCTGCATGATTAGGGACTTCAGTTATGAGCAAACAATGAACAACCTCAAGCGTGACAAGACTTTATTACCTACATAAACACTTAAACTAGTCTAACATACACGCGCACATACAGTTGGCAAAGGAAAAAGGGTTAAAGCTTAAGCAGTATAGAGAAGAGAAATAAAAACCATGAAGCTATCATAGAATTTGATATTCAGCAGATCTACAGCCTGAAGGAAACATCAGTTTCTTAGTTCAAACACCTTTGTAAAAGGTGCATATGATACTTAATTTATCAATTAATAAGACTAAGTTTGATACTTGCACGTCTTGGCAGTTTGAAATAGAGTCCATATGCACTTTGGGGCTCCAGTTGGTCTCTGCTGAAGTGAGTTGATGAGAAGGCCAATTCTAATCAGAGGATCTTGATGAATGGAAAGTCAAGGCCGAAGGCCTGGCGCAAGCTTAGGGTGGGTTTTAAAGCTCTTAGCTCAGCATCTTCTCCTGGAATTCCTGAATCTAAAAGAACCACCCTGATCTGGTGATCAGTGATCTATATAGAGGAACAATGTCACAGCCTCAGAATTTGAGTGAGCCAGTGAGGAATGGTACCTTTTGGAGGGTAGTTTTACAACCTTTTGTCCTCAGGCATATGTTTCACATCTGGTCTTTAATTGGATTTTGATGAAGAAACTATTAAAGATTCTGGTAACACAAATACCTTCCATTATAGGTACCAACATATAATATAACTGAACATTTAGACCATTAAAAATGCAGCCAAAGATACCAAACATGGCATACCTGTGACCTCTTTTAACAATAGTACGCAATTCTAAAATGTTAATTTAAAAGAGATTTTATCAATACATAAGTGAAACACTTTAAGAGGAAAAATAACTAAATGGGGAAATTGGGTACATGTTCCTACATTTCTCAAGTGGTTATATCAAGAGGGAGATGTTATTAGGATGGACTGTATAGTACAAGGGTACATTTGTCTGTTTCAACGTGATTTAGAGTGAAAACTCTACATTCCTTCGAGTTGTAAAACAATCCTATCTTGATGTGTGTTTGTTACCATGGTAACCAGAGGCCTATTCTGCCTTTTTTGAGGTCATGGTTGCATTTCGGGGGAAGGGTCCATAGACCCTTTGGTTAGATGAGGGGACGTTAGATATTATTTGTTAAATATAACAAATAGTTGTGTGACTGATTGGTCCAAATGCTACATCCATGTGGAGGCTTTTGAAAAAAAATTAATAAAATAGCTTTGTGTCATGGTGAGCTGTTACTCCTCCTACAGTCTGTAAGGGCATATTTTGAATGCACAGAGGAAAAACCGAAGGCACTGACCGTTCTAAGACAAGCATGGTTAAATTTGGACAACTAAACCTGACTGCTGTAAGCCTCCATTAACTCTGTAGGTGAGCGTATTATTAATCTTGTAAAATGGCTTGCGCCTGGAGAGACAGAACAAAATCACATTATGGGACAAAATCTCCCTCTGTGGCATGAAGCATCAACAAACACTGTCTGTAAAGTAGTGAGATGGAGAAATACGTGTTCAGTCAGATTCCTCAGATTTGTTGAGATTGTCATGAGAGTCATTCATAGCAAACTAAATTCGGTTTTTGCCAGCCGGCAGCACAGATCAGATTTTACATTGCTATTGCAGAGGTAAGTGATGTTATCAGTCACTGTCTGGTTAGGGGCTGTCCGTCCTACTCTAAAAGCAAACCACGCTGCATTAAGAATGCCACAGGGAGCAACATCAGCAGATCCGGTCAATAAAAACCAAATCCAGCACTTTCCCTGTGGCACATCTCTCTGCCACTAAACATTCTGTGTAACAGTAACAAATTGTTTTGCTAAGTACATTGTCTAATTAAACATTTACATGTAATAGCAGGTCTAAAGTCACCAATCACTGAAAGTTATGTTGAAAACAATGTTGCTATGGAAATGGTGCAGAGTGCCAGGCTTTGCATAGATACACAGTACATATTGACACAATTATTGTGGAATAATTAATGTCCCCAAAAGCCAGGGGTAATTAAATGAATGCTCTGAAAAATAGTATAATTATTAATCTTGGCTGTGATAATGAAATTGACAAATCACATTGTTCAAATTTTTTGAAGAAAATCCTTGTATTAGCCAGAGTTTTGACAAGATGATCAGCCCATAGTAAACCTAATGAATCTGAAATTTAGCTTGAACATTTTGCACTGATGAAATGAATAAAATTCTTGAAATTGTGAATAAACAATATAATTTACATCTGGATCACTGATAATCAGAAGTGCACAGGAAACCTAAAACCTACACTACCATTCAATCATTTTTAAGAAATTAATAATTTGATTTAACAAAGACACATTAAATTGGTCAAAATTTAAGTCATGACATTTACTTTTTTTTTTTTTTTTTAACTTTCTATTCAAAGAGTCCTTAAGCAACGCATCATGGTTTCCTCAAAAAGCAGCACAGCTGTTTTCAACATTGCTAATAATGAGAAATGTTTCTTCAGCACCAAATCAGCAACATTAGAAAAAGTAAGGGGTAAAGATGGGTCCAACCCACAGTCCAAATCAGTCAAATGACTGGAATATTTTACATAATCATGGAATATTTAATAAGTTCATTATACCAGCTCTTCAGCCCACCAGTTAAAGGCACGTGTATCTAAATGTATATACTGCACTTTGAAATATTTTAAGCAAGCTGCTAATATTAATTCCAAGCACATGTGACTTTGGCAAAAAGCCATGCAAATTTGTTTTTTAATTGAATTATCACTGAATTTCACTGTCACAATAATTCCTAAAAATGTTTTGATGAAAGACTGTTTATTTTGTTTATTAGGCTGCAATGGTATGGCACCAATAGAAAATGTGATTTCTTATCATGACAAATTTGCCCATTCTGTGAAAATTTGTGAAGTGTTAAATCTCTAAATTCACCTAATTGGAGACAAGTTACTGTGAAATATTGTCAGCAGAGAAAACTGATTTCCTTGTGTTTAATGGAATTAGCCTAAGATGAAATCCTCTAACAAAGGCCACGTAAGAAGAGATACAGAAAAGATTGAGGAGAGAGGGACAGAATATTTTAGCACTAATAAATGCAAAATACAGCCATTTTGTTTTTGTGCATTTATTTTAAATCAGCAGTTCACCCAAAAAAACATCTTTCATCATTTACTCATCCTCATCATATCTCAAACTTGGCTTTGGTTCCTATGAGAAACATAAAAGATATTCTGATAAATGTCTCCGTGTTTCTCGTCCACTTCACAGTGTTTTTCATCCATACAGTGGAGGTCAGCGGTAACAAAAACTATGTGGTAACTCAACTATTAGTGAGAACAGCCATGAAAATTCTTCTTAAGCCTGGTTCACACGGCAGGATAATTAGGCCGATTTTAGCCCCGATTGACAACTTCCGACAATCTTAAGGATGCTCCGATTATCGTCAAATAATCTGATCAGATATTCCTGCCGTGTGTGGTGTGTTAAGACTGCTCTCCTCTGCTCGGAAGGACGTCGGGACCGCTCCGATCTCAAATTGGGGATATCCAACATGTTGGATTTATTTGGCCCGATTTCTTCTCGTGTGTGGTGTCCCCCGAGGACAAACGATCACGCAGCCTGTGGACTGTGGCGTGTAGCCAATCAGAAAGCGAGGTGACGAGGCGGCGAGGAAGTATCGGGAAACAAAATGAAAAACAGCGGGCGGCATGGCGCACCAGAAAGTCCGGTGGACGTCAGAGATGGAGGACTATGTCTCCACTTCTTTGACCATCGCCTTTTCTTGTTTTCTTATGTTTTTTTTCGGTTACAAACAAAGCACAAACTATGGCCACTGCATCCTCTTCGTCCGCCATGATTGTTTACTCTGAAGTCACGTTTGATCTCGAGGGATTTTGCGAGATTTCCCGTCTGACCAGGGAATGCTCGGGAGTCAAATCGGTTCGTGTGTGATGTGTTGATTTTGCCGTGTGGCTGCACACCACACACTGTATGACCAAAACTGTTAGACCCGTGATTTTTTATCGCCGTGTGTGGGGTCTCTCAGGTTTGGAAAATCGGCCGAAAATTTTAAAATCGTCCCATGTGAACTAGGCTTTAGAGCAACTTATTACATTCCAAACAAAAACAATGTTTATGTAATAATATTCAAACAGTGTAATATAAAGAAAACTGTTCCAATTAAACACAGTAGACAAACATCTGTTTTCTAATCTAATTTCTTATCTACTGGCTCCTTTTTAGGATCAAATTATTCAAGCATTACATTATGACTGTTGCAATAAAGTCTTGTCGTGGAAGATTTGAAAAAAACTATACAAACTATAAAACACAAAATACAAATATTTAAAAAGTGTAAATGTGTACAGATGTTTCATTTCTGAATTAAGAATACTATGTCTTGCTTTGATGTGACACTGGACCAGTCAGATGATTTTGAACTATTTACTCCATAAAAACAAGTCTGCAAGTTTTTAGAACAGTTCCACATGCGGAGGATGTTAAGGCTCATACGGTTTCTTTGAAGAAAGAACAAAGAATTAAACTTTGTTCTGACCTAAAGGTTAAACTTGCACAAGTCCCAGCTTTTGGGTAACTGCTCATCTGGAGACAGCAGGTAAACTCCCACAGAAATATTTATATGCGTAAAAGACACATTCCATACAATGAAAACTAGGAATTTTAGAAGACAATGCACAGTAACCTTCCCAAAAACTATTCTTCCATTAAACAGTCCATGCACTGTTGCCGTTTAGCCTTTAACAGCCTCTATTATGAGTGGTCTGGACATGACGTATGGCTGAAGATCTTCAGGTGCTATATCAAATAATGAGTAATGTGCTTTGAGAGTATAATGGTTTATGCCCAGTGTTTTTTTTTCTCTTCGGTTTGAGGCAAAAGCTCCAGTCTGATAAATGGTATGACATCTTCCAAGGATAAAAACAGAAAGATATTAATGCAACCGTACCTTTTAACCATTTTGGATAATATATTATGTTTGGTTTGTATGGATACACTTTTCTTCGTGTTGACAATTTTTTCCCCCCACAGTGACATTAAGGGCAATGTGTTACAAGTAGGGGAGTAACGGTACGTGTATTCGTACCGGACCGTTTCGGTACAGGGCTTTCGGTACGGTGCACGTGTGTACCGAATGACGGAATGCAATATTTTGTTTGCGGAACATAAGTACATTTTCATGTTCCAAACGAACATATTAAGTGGCGGAAGTCTCCGCGTTCAGCGCAAATCCCGCCCTGCAGCTGATTCTAAGGCCGGCGACACACTGGATGTGTGGCGCAAGCGTCTCAGCTGCGTGTCGTGTCCGTTTTTAATTCGGCTCCCATGTTAACAGGTTAGAGCTTGCAGACTGCCTGCGTACGCGTGCATGCTAGACATAGTGTTTCCAGGCAAAAAAAAATAGGAAAATATGTTTATATGTCATTTTGTACACAAATACATATTAATTCATGACACTTCGATGTTTGAAAGTCTACAGGTTGACATAAATTCAGATATAAATGTAATTTAAAAAATAAATTAAAAATTATAAATTTTCAAATATTGCATCTGTCAAACATAGTCTATTTTGCCGTCAATACTGTTGATGGTGTCCTTTATCAGTAGGCTTTATATTTATGCTCAACATGAAGTATAGATATTGTTGTCATGAAACAAAATCCTGGTCTGTTGGCGGTCTCCCTCTATACAGCAGCAGGCACGGCACGGTTCTGGTGAAGCAGGCCTACAAGCTGGGATTGGTAATGCTGCACTTTAATCATAGTTATTTATTTATATTTTTCATTATATTTTATTATATGATATTGGTTTGAGACTGAGACTATTTTATTAAGTGGAGAACTTTGCAGCAGTATTTGATTTCTTATTCTTTTT
Organism: Carassius carassius; assembly: GCF_963082965.1. Classification (NCBI taxonomy): domain Eukaryota; kingdom Metazoa; phylum Chordata; class Actinopteri; order Cypriniformes; family Cyprinidae; genus Carassius; species Carassius carassius. Next base: position 23,437,382 of record NC_081759.1, on the reverse strand, counting down.
TTATTTTATATATATTCTATTAAAAAAAGTGTATAGTAATAAACAACCTGCAGTTTAATGTTTGCATTTCTTTCCCTTACTGTACCGAAAATGAACCAAACCGTGACTTTAAAACCGAGGTACGTACCGAACCGTGATTTTTGCGTACCGTTACACCCCTAGTTACAAGCAATAATTTTAAAGGAATGTTCTGTGTCTAAAGAAAGTTAATCTGAAATGACAGCATAATGTTGAATAACACACACACTATTTATATATAATATTTATTTATTATTATTATTTATTTATTTTTCTTCTAAATTTCAATTTCAAGTCAATTATTTTCTGGTGATTTATTTATATAAATTCATATCTTTACTCAGCAAGAATGCATTTTTTATACACAACACAATAAATTAAGAATTAATAATAATTATAAATAATAATTGTATAATAACTAATAGATAGATAGATAGATAGATAGATAGATAGATAGATAGATAGATAGATAGATAGATAGATAGATAGATAGATAGATCAAATGATAAATGATCAAATCATTTACAATCATGATCTACAGATCAAATCATTTAATCATTCTGGGCTCACAAAATAGGACAAGCGAACACTGAAGTGTGTTGTGTGTAAAAAATAAAAAAATAAAATGCCTTTCCTCATTTACAGCTAATTTTTAAGCTCCAGACAGAAGAACCAAACACAGAAAACTTATTGTTGTGACCTTCATGAACTTTTTTTTTTGTTTTTGTTTTTTGCTGAACAGATGCAAGTGAGCATCACATCAACAGGCGCAATACCGGATGTCAGTTGGAGTGGTGTAAAGCGTGCCACTATTGATCTCTGAAGCAGTGGAAAGACGTTCTTTAGAGTGATGAATCACGCTTCACCATCTGGCATTCTGATGGATGAATATGGGTTTGGCCAATGCCAGAGGAATCCTACCTGCCTGAATCTACTGAGCCAACTGTAAAGTTTGGTGGTATATGTAAGGGATAATGTACATCCCGCAGGTTGTTCTCTCAGAATAAACCCTGTGAGGGTGATCAGCCTGAAGGGGTTTATTCTGAGAGAACAACCAACTGGATGTCCATTATCCTACAACCCGAATTCCGGAAAAGTTGGGACGTTTTTTTAAATTTGAATAAAATGAAAACTAAAAGTCTTTCAAATCACATGAGCCAATATTTTATTCACAATAGAACATAGATAACATAGCAAATGTTTAAACTGAGAAAGTTTACAATTTTATGCACAAAATGAGCTCATTTCTATTTTGATTTCTGCTACAGGTCTCAAAATAGTTGGGACGGGGCATGTTTACCATGGTGTAGCATCTCCTTTTCTTTTCAAAACAGTTTGAAGACGTCTGGGCATTGAGGCTATGAGTTGCTGGAGTTTTGCTGTTGGAATTTGGTCCCATTCTTGCCTTATATAGATTTCCAGCTGCTGAAGAGTTCGTGGTCGTCTTTGACATATTTTTCGTTTAATGATGCGCCAAATGTTCTCTATAGGTGAAAGATCTGGACTGCAGGCAGGCCAGGTTAGCACCTGGACTCTTCTACGACGAAGCCATGCTGTTGTTATAGCTGCAGTATGTGGTTTTGCATTGTCCTGCTGAAATAAACAAGGCCTTCCCTGAAATAGACGTTGTTTGGAGGGAAGCATATGTTGCTCTAAAACCTTTATATACCTTTCAGCATTCACAGAGCCTTCCAAAACATGCAAGCTGCCCATACCGTATGCACTTATGCACCCCCATACCATCAGAGATGCTGGCTTTTGAACTGAACGCTGATAACATGCTGGAAGGTCTCCCTCCTCTTTAGCCCGGAGGACACGGCGTCCGTGATTTCCAACAAGAATGTCAAATCTGGACTCGTCTGACCATAAAACACTATTCCACTTTGAAATAGTCCATTTTAAATGAGCCTTGGCCCACAGGACACGACGGCGCTTCTGGACCATGTTCATGGTCCATATGGCTTCCTTTTTGCATGATAGAGCTTTAGTTGGCATCTGCTGATGGCACGGCGGATTGTGTTTACCGACAGTGGTTTCTGAAAGTATTCCTGGGCCCATTTAGTAATGTCATTGACACAATCATGCCGATGAGTGATGCAGTGTCGTCTGAGAGCCCGAAGACCACGGGCATCCAATAAAGGTCTCCGGCCTTGTCCCTTACGCACAGAGATTTCTCCAGTTTCTCTGAATCTTTTGATGATGTTATGCAGTGTAGATGATGAGATTTGCAAAGCCGTTGAGGAACATTGTTTTTAAAGTTTTCCACAATTTTTTTACGCAGTCTTTTACAGATTGGAGAGCCTCTGCCCATCTTTACTTCTGAGAGACTCTGCTTCTCCAAGACAAAGCTTTTATAGCTAATCATGTTACAGACCTGATATCAATTAACTTAATTAATCACTAGATGTTCTCCCAACTGAATCTTTTCAAAACTGCTTGCTTTTTTAGCCATTTGTTGCCCCCGTGCCAACTTTTTTGAGACCTGTAGCAGGCATTAAATTTTAAATGAGCTAATTAAGTGGATAAAAGTGTAAAATTTTTCAGTTTAAACATTTGCTACGTTATCTATGTTCTATTGTGAATAAAATATTGGCTCATGTGATTTGAAATTCCTTTAGTTTTCATTTTATTAAAATTTAAAAAAACGTCCCAACTTTTCCGGAATTCGGGTTGTACTTATTACACAGTTACTTGCCACATAAGTAAATAATCAGATGTTAGTTCTCTTACAATCCATTACAGCGTACAAAACAATCGAGCAAAATGGCAGCAGTCGCGTTTGAATGAAACGAGAGCGAGTCCAGGATGACTTAACTAAATAATTGTACACCATCTTGAATCGAGTTTTAATATTTTATTATCGAAACAAACACAAAGCTTCCACCAAGAAAAAAATAGTTCAAGCAAGAGTACAGCGCCGACTGCTGCTACCCGGATGAGCCGGTGTTATTTGCGTTTATCAGTTGTCATCTAGGGATAACATACCTCAGAATGTCGTGACTGACCAATCAGAATCAAGTATTCTACAGAGGCGTGTAATAAAACGTCAATAAAGATCTAGAAGAAAGTCTGTTATGGCAAATTAATGTCTAAATTCACTAGATTTAAAATAAATTCAACAGACACACAATGTTATGCTATAAAACTTGCTGTACTCTTAGAAATGGTGTTCCATAAAAATCATCACAAGTGTGAGAATTGATCTGAAATTGAAGACTGGCATCTTATCTCTCTTTACTTGTCATGGATGGGTAAACCATCACTGAGAAATGGGTCTTAACCAGAAAAAGAAATTTTCACAGTGTGAGCTCAACACAAAGACCAAAATAGATGGTATCTGAGGTGGCACAAAATTACAGAGGTGAGATTTATTTATTTAAGAGTTTGCAGACAGTATTGAAGAAGTCTGAAACACGCTGTCTTGTCACACCAGAATATTTTTTAGACACCTCAAAACAACAATAAAGAAGAACTTCAAATGTATTTATAAATCTGAGATGGTCAATAACTGCAATAAAATGTGTGTGAAAAAGTATTTCAATATATCTGCTATTTTCAAATGAACAATCTACATTTGGCATTGTAAGTGCTTGAAATAGATAACCAAACACAAACCACATCTCCAAAACCAGGCTCTTAAGAAACCAGTTTTTTTGGTGTAAATGTAATGCAATAGAAATGTACAGAATAGTCGAGCTCAACATTCACTGCATAAAGGAGGACTTGAGATTTATATTTGTGAGTGAACAAAGCAGTGTCAAGCAACTCATGTGAATACTACATCATTATAAAATTACAAACACTCATTTCAAGAGCAGCTTCAAGACCAATTCTATTAATATTACATTGAGCCTTCAGTCAGCAAGCTTTAAATTTCTCACAACATGAAAGACTAAAAAAGCAAGAAAGTTTCAGAAGTAGTAAAGAGGACTGCTTACAGCCCACTGGCAGCAATTATGTACATCCCTAGTGACAGGTGATTTCATGGAGCTGTAGTTAATCTTATTTGCAGTGGGGTGCAATTGAAAAAGCCCAAGTAAATCCTTTAATTGGCTCTGTTTGTTAGACTAGTTTCAGTTAGGCAGAAAGCTTATGTTTATTATCTATATAATATCTTATCTCATCCACCGAGGAATGAAGAGCAATTACTGGAGGTGAGTCTGGCATTCAAGCACTGGATACCCTAGATCCCCACAATCATGTGTGCAGTGACAAACATCTTCTGAAAAACTATTCAGAAAATTTCATTGTAGAAAAATGTTTGTATGTGTGAGTTTGTGCTGCCTGTGATATAGCCATGATACCCCTCCCCCTCATCCCCAAAAGTTTTTATTAAGCATTCATTAGAAATACAAACCTTCAACATATCTTTACTGTCACTTTTGATTGATTTAAAGTATCCTTGTTGAATAAAGGCATTAAATATTAACTGTTAAATAAATATTAAATATTAAAAATAAATAAATAATAGAATTATAGTGACCTCAAACTTTTTTACAGTAATGTAAATAATTTTTTAAGGTGGATTGACATTTGCAACAGGTAACATAAATAGACTAGGTTTAGTCATCCGTCAATGCATAAACTAACCTGACTGCACTCAGGACATCAACAAAAGTCAATAAGATTGAGATCATGTAGAAACGACTTTTTAATATCAACCGCTGCGACTATAACGGTCTTTTCATTTGATCGAAACACCTGATGCCCTTACATAAAATAAAATATTTTATTTATAAAAATATTGCATGTAATTACTTTGGTTGTTAAAATATGTTCTCAAAGCAGTGCCCTGTTTCTTAATGTGCTGGTTACGGAGTCACAGAATGTTTCGAATAAGAGATCCAAAACTGTTACAGTGGGAACAGGATAACAGACACCGGTTGATTATTTCTTAAATGTTAAATATTTACCCAGCAGCTGGGCTAAAAACAATCCAAATACTTTTTTTTAACCCAGTATTTTGCAGAGTGCATGTATTCTGCATTAATTTCCTTTCTACGTGCCTCTTCTAAGACTTCTTTATACTATGAAAGACCTTAGCTCTTTAAACAAAGTGACATTTTTTTGCAATGTCACTCTGGTAAAGGCCTTAGCAAATCAAAACACACACAAACACGCCGGTGAAAACAAACCCTTTGTCTGTGTTTTGATATTTTTAAGTAATCACCATGCCCACAAATGGGGTGAGCAAAAACATCAGCCATGGCCGCCATAGCGAGGCGATAACAGAGATTGATAACGGGTTTACCGTCGCAGGTCTGGGTCCCTGATCTACAACGCCAAGAACTGTGGGATAAAGACACACACAAGTAAGGGCCCGAGCTGGTGAGCAGCCGAAGTAATTGAGAGGAGATGTATTTATAGAGTGGCCTGCTCAGCATCCAGTGCCGTCTGTAAATTTGCAGGGAGCTAAAAGGAAAAATGTCACAACCCAAGGACAGGACCAGGCAGAGGGGTGTCCTGAACAGTCCCAGCAGGTAACAGGAGTGTCAGTTTTCCCCCATACTGCTTTCGCAGGGGAAGAGGACATAAATAGAGTGAAGCTGTGTAAGAGAAGGAAAAAAAAATAATGGAATAAGCGTTTATTCAGCTTTTTGGCAGGTAAACAAAATGTGCTGCATGTGGTAACGTTCCAATTAACAGGCTTCATTTAAGAATATGCAATATGACTAAATAAATGTGACTACATTAGGTTACACCAGGTCCTTAAGGGTCAGAAACGTCCTTCTGCACATTTTCACTTTTGACAGTATAATGATAAAATCTATATAATATTTTTAAAACCCGGTGTTTTTTTTTTTTATGACATTGGTAATAGTGTCCACGCTCTACTATTCTGGCATATTTTGTGCCCATGTTGCTATGTATCATAAACATTTTTGATGATTAATTGCTGAAAAACTTCATTTCTCCTACTTTGAGCATAAGGATAGAAATCCTGAGAGATTTATTGAGTAATAAAGTTGCTTTTAGCCATTAATATATGAATATATATCAAAATATATGGAAACTTTTAAAGTCAGCATTAAACGAAATGTGTATATATCTTTTCTTCCCTATAGTGATGAACATCCAATTGAAAATGGAACTTGATCAGGACTTTTAGATTTTTTTACTGTTGTCTTCTGCTAATTGATGCGGTTTCATGCACGTGAGTGACAGAGGAGTGATTATTGTCCTGTCCTCACATCAGTGTACACACCATCAAGAGTGAGGGAATGTTTAAGTCTTTAATTAAAGATGATGTTTACAAATACATCATTTAAAATAAATGTTGCAATATTGCATTCACGAGTTCACCCTTACATATAATCTGAAGGCGAATAGTAGGCATATTTTGGCGTGCTGTCCTTGGGGAGGAGTCTGGGCCCGGAGCATAGCCCGAAACCAAATAACTCCCCCTATCCCTAATTTGGGATAAATAGATTAGAAGTGAGGAGTTGGGGTGGAGGAACAATGCCGAAAAACTGTCGTGGGACAGGAGGTAGGAAGACTGGAAATATATACACAGCTTGTGTGCTAGTTAAGATGATTAGCTAAAAGAGATGCACCTGTGCCAAATTGGATGATTATCTGATCATGCTCCTCCCGAACTTTGTTAATAAAACCACATTAAAATTAAGAATTGTGAAATTAGATTTCTTAGTGACTTTAACAATTGAAATAAAAGAGCTGCAGGCATTCACATTTATAATAAGCAGGCAGAGACAGCTATTTTTAGCTTTTTAGCATATATTTACCTAGCACTTAGCATAATTTTGTCTTTTCATCATTTCATAATTTTTTTAACTATTTTTATTTACTTAACTTTTTTTAGTTTAGCTTTTGATGTTGTTTTTAAATCAACACTTTTATTTTTATTTTGTTGAAATATTTCCATATCTGCGAAGCCCATTGAGTGGCATTGAAAGGCAGATATGTTGAGATGACATGATGGTTCTCACTGATCCCCTGCTCTTCTTCATGGTATAAACTATATGACAATTTTTCCACATCAGTAACCAAAGACCACATTCATATCAGCCAGAGAAGCAAACAAAAACGAGTGCACCTTTAATGAAAAAGAAAGAGAGTAAGGAAAAATACAAGCTTGAATGCTGCCTTGGTTAGGGAGCAAAATAAAACTTAGTACCTCAGGTAAACCTATAATCTTATTTTCCAGGAGCACTTAAAAACACATGGCAAAAAAATTCTGGAATAAAGTACTGAAGTGTTTTGTGCCCCAATAATATGTGCATGAGAACAAATCCTCTCATCAAATAAATGTCTTTTATAACTTCCTAACTTAGATTCAATAGATTGAAAAGCATGTCTTTGAGGGCAGTCATATCTGTTCACGCTCCTGAATCCAGTTCACCTTTATTTTTCTTGTCTGCCCTGCTTACAGAAGTTTCCTTGAGGATATAATTAATTCTCTTAGCCTTCACTAAGCAGCTAGTTTCAAAGCCCAGTTTTGTTTTCAGCTAGCATATGATTAATTAGCATTGTATAGAAGCAAATTCACCCTTCGGCTGGCTAAGACAGATTGGGAACCGACACTTAAGAATTTCATTGTTTGGGATTCAGAAATTTGGGTATTAACCATTACAGAAGAAAAAAAAAGGGGTTGGAGCAGTCTCAGAAGAAAAGGGACTCCGTGTCCAATCAGGAAAAAACATTCCTTAAAATAACATGCAATATGTTCTTGAAAAACTCTTGCATTTATGCTGAAGACTTAAATATAAGAAAAAGTTTTAAGTACTAATTTTATTGGTAATGGATCCTGTTATAAAATAAAGAAAAAAGGATGCAAAGAGATGAAATTACAACATGTAATTTATTTAATGTTTACTATTTAAAGTAATCTGTTATGTATGATAATCTTAATTTAAATCATATTATCATAATGTTTAAAATAGATTGGCATTAATAGAATTTCATGTTTTCCTCTAAAGTCAGACCAGCCAACTGAGGTCTGAACCCTTGTTCTTCGAGGACTGACTATCATGCTGGGAGATGAAGACTCTTCATTCTTCAAGTCATGTGTAGTAAGAACGTTTTAGTTTGCGATGTTTGCACAAAGCTTAAGTGGTCAAATCTAATTGTTTACATTAACATAATTGTGATACTTGATTGAAGTATATATGTACCTAGAGTTGTACTATTGATGTACTATACTAGTTGATTTTGTTACCACCTTTACAGTGTGACTGTGACCCATTTCCATTACAGTATAGGGTTTACTGTATTTTCATTAATTTTGTGACATTGTCAATAAAAAGTCAAAGATTAAATATGCTGTTAATTGTTTTACTTCAGTTTGGTGTGCAAAAAGTGTGCAGTCAAAAATAAGAACATCAATATTTTCAGTTAAAATTCCATGTTCAGTTAACTTTAATATATAAGTATACTTGAAATGAATACCAAGTTAAGTGAACATAATCGTTTAAGTACATTAAATAAGCACCAAGTTTGGTGAAATGAGCGATTTAAGTACAGTCTACAAAACCTAAAGTAGTCTACAGTCTACTAAATTGAGGCAACGAGTTTACACAATCAATTTAGTTTAGTCAACTTATTAGGGTTTTAAGTGTAGATAAGAAAACTGACAGAAGAAATGAAGTCTTGTTTTCTGAGAAAACTATCAAGATTAAATGAGTTTATGATTAAATGAGTAACAAATATCTGCTAATGGGCCCATGAAGAATCAACTTAATTCAAAACGATAACACATTTTTATTTCCCATTGACAGATATTTGTTCATTATCTTAAGCATCATCTCAATTTATTCATCATTTACATCCCCAATGTATCAGGATTTTGGGATTTGTAAAATAATAATACTGAGAATTTGTTTTTATTTTTTATTTTTTTGGACTTTCAGCTCTGAAGTCAATGAACACATTTTAAGGCAGGCAGAAATCATGATATTGGTTACATTTATCTATATTATTATTATTATTTTCTCTCTCTCTCTCTCTCTCTCTCTCTCTCTCTCTCTCTCTCTATATATATATATATATATATATATATATATATATTTTTTTTTTTTTTTGTATTGGTTGATACTGAATATACTGTAGGATTAACAACTATGAATGGCCCTTACCTTTGCATTTAGATGAATTTTGCCTTCACCTAGCACTCACTTAAAATTAATCATTAAATGCACTGTTAAATATGAGCTTTACAAATTATTGATATTTCATATTTTCCAATATTTCAAATAAAATGTTGAAGTTCATTTGTAGAATTTAAAACTATTTTATTAAACAGCTTTATTTTTTCAGCAAAGAGAGGTTAAATTGAGTAAAAAGCAAAAGAGGTCTGTCAGGAAGAGTCAGGCCAGTGAATACTGATGCCCCATATTTGAGCTTCAGGCAACTGTCACAATCTCACTTGAGTCTGAATGGCAGTTCAAAATTTTTGTTTACCAAATCATTCAAGCCCACAGGTCTTTGCTCTGCAGGTATCTGCCTCACTTCCACACACAAAGACACACACACAAATCCCTCCAAACTTCAGAGTAATCCCAGAGGACAACTTTATTGTTACGGTTTTTAATTCTTGAATTGAAACATTGATACTGAATATGCATAAAGCTGTGAAGTAGCCTAAATAACCAGAAGCCATGTTAAATATTCAAATATTACAGTCTCTCACAGAGGATAGCCAGTCTAAGGAAGCTCTGCTTTTTTATTCCTACAGACAGCATAATGAGACCATTGTGATATAGCCAGTCAAGGTCAAACACAAATAGAAATCCAAAAATATTCAGGAGGCAGGTGTCTCCTTGTTCCTCTAATGAGAACTCATGTTCTTCTGAGATAGAATCAGGTTATACACAGGAACCTTATCCCAAAAACAAAACAAAAAAGATCACACAGCACGGAAGAGTAAAGTGGCATTGTATAAATATTTATCTGCCATAATGAGTGACTCAAAACTTTGTAGAAGGTCAATAAAGTGCTTCAATTTGACAATGAAGCATTGGAAAATACCAATTTGTTAATCAAATGCTTGAAGAAGTCCTTGAAAAGAAAACTCTGAAATAAGTGCAATGTCCTCTACATTGTGGTCGTCCAAAATTATCTCATGAGAATTACATACAGCAATTACATTATTTTCCCATCACCCCCACCGCGTTTGGCTTTTATGTATAGAAATAAAAATTATGTTTAATGGGGCTATATGTACAGTCGTGGCCAAAAGTTTTGAGAATTACATAAAAATTGGAAATTGGAAAATTGCTGCTTAAGTCTTTATAATAGCAATTTGCATATACTCCAGAATGTTATGAAGAGTGATCAGATGAATTGCATAGTCCTTCTTTGCCATGAAAATTAACTTAATCCCAAAAAAACCTTTCCACTGCATTTCATTGCTGTCGTTAAAGGACCTGCTGAGATCATTTCAGTAATCGTCTTGTTAAAGGCAGGGTAGGTAAAAAAAAATGTATGAAAATTTTTTTTTCCAAATTTGTTTAAACTTTATTTATATATCAATACATAATTAAAATGTAAGTACTCTGAAAAAGAAAGTATAAAAATCGAGTGACTGTAGACCTCTCATGACTGTTTTAAAGACAGCTCATTATTTCCATTCACTCCACCCCCTCCCTTCTGGGCTCCTTCCAAAGCCTCTACTACGGCTCGCTAAGTAATGTTATGTTAGCTATATTACGCAGCTACGTGTGCTAATGACACATGCTTCATGAAAAAAATATGTATGATCAAAATACAAAAAGAAAGATTTACCTGTCCAGCAGAAATAAAGCCATCAAGGAGTCACTTTTCAGCCCCTTGAGTTCCCTCAGTTCTCGCCATCGCTGGAAAGCCACGCCGATTTTAACTCGCGTTTTATTTCTTTGTTTATCCAAAGACTTTTTGTTCATTGCCTTTTCTTGTACTGTTACTGTCTTCCTTTTTTTGCCTGGTTTGCCTGCACTAACTGTATAGGCTGGTACTGTGAATTTTGCTTGCTGTTTCTCTGCCATTGTTTTGCTATTCCTAGGATCCGTGCCTGTTGAATCAAACGTGCTGTTTCCTCAAATCAAACGTGCACGCGCAAGTGGGCAGGTCATGTGTGGCAAAAGGGTGGTTGCCATGGTTGCGAGACAGTCGCCTAAGCCAATCCTATGTTTCGTCCCGAAATGGAAATAATGAGCTGTGTTTAATACAGATTAAACTGTCTAGAGTCACTCGATTTTTATACTCTTTTTATCAGACTACTTACATTTTAATTATGCATTGATATATATAGAAAGTTTAAACAAATTTGGAAGAAAGTTGTTTATACATGTATTACCTACCCTGCCTTTAACTCAGGTGAGAATGTTGACGAGCACAAGGCTGGAGATCATTATGTCAGGCTGATTGGGTTAGAATGGCAGACTTGACATGTTAAAAGGAGGGTGATGCTTGAAATCATTGTTCTTGGTGACCATGGTGACCTGCAAAGAAACGCGTGCAGCCATCATTGCGTTGCATAAAAATGGCTTCACAGGCAAGGATATTGTGGCTACTAAGATCACCTAAGATGCACCTAAATCAACAATTTATAGGATCATCAAGAATTTCAAGGACAGAGGTTCAATTCTTGTAAAGAAGGCTTCAGGGCATCCAAGAAAGTCCAGCAAGCGCCAGGAATGTCTCCTAAAGAGGATTCAGCTGCGGGATCGGAGTGCCACCAGTGCAGAGCTTGCTCAGGAATGGGAGCAGGCAGGTGTGAGTGCATCTGCACGCACAGTGAGGCGAAGACTTTTGGAAGATGGCCTGGTCAAGAAGGGCAGCAAAGAAGCCACTTCTCTCCAAAAAAAACATTAGGGACGGATTGATCTTCTGCAGAAAGTATAGTGAATGGACTGCTGAGGACTGGGGCAAAGTCAAATTCTCCGATGAAGCCCCTTTCCAATTGTTTGGGGCATCTGGAAAACGGCTTGTCCGGAGAAGAAAAGGTGAGCGCTACCATCAGTCCTGTGTCATGCCAACAGTAAAGCATCCTGACACCATTCATGTGTGGGGTTGCTTCTCATCCAAGGGAGTGGGCTCGCTCACAATTCTGCCCAAAAACACAGCCATGAATAAAGAATGGTACCAAAACACCCTCCAACATCAACTTCTTCCAACAATCCAACAACAGTTTGGTGAAGAACAATGCATTTTCCAGCACGATGGAGCACTGTTAAGGCAAAAGTGCCTTAAAAGTGATAACTAAGTGGCTCGGGGACCAGAATGTTGAAATTTTGGGTCCATGGCCTGGAAACTCCCCAGATCTTAATCCCATTGAGAACTTGTGGTCAATCCTCAAGAGGCGGGTGGACAAACAAAAACCCACTAATTCTGACAAACTCCAAGAAGTGATTATGAAAGAATGGGTTGCTATCAGTCAGGATTTGGCCCAGAAGTTGATTGAGAGCATGCCCAGTCGAATTGCAGAGGTCCTGAAAAAGAAGGGCCAACACTGCAAATACTGACTCTTTGCATAAATGTCATGTAATTGTCGATAAAATCCTTTGAAACGTATGACGTGCTTGCAATTATATTTCAGTACATCACAGAAACAACTGAAACAAAGATCTAAAAGCAGTTTAGCAGCAAACTTTTTGAAAACTAATATTTATGTAATTCTCAAAACTTTTGGCCACGACTGTAGAATTACGAACACTCCTGTTATTAGCCTTGTTGAGTGAACTGCAGACATCAATTTATTTGCTTTTGCTCATGTGTACATGTAGCATACGAGATACTTAATGTGAATCAGTTAAAAAGTAACACAAAAATAATGTAACATTACTTTCCATAAAAAGTATTAGTATATGTCATGACCCTGGACTCATTATGTTGCGTTTTCATTCCTCATGTTCTCTGTTTGACTTAGTTTCTGCCTCGTATTAATTGTGTCATCATGTTTAGGTGTGTCTTTTCAATTACCCTCTTTAACATTCCCCTTATAAGTTGCATTCTTTTCGGTGTTTGGTTGTCCAGTCTCGTCGATGTGTACATGTGTTTCTGCCTTCACCTTATGGATTACCCCGTTTGGATTATTAAAAACTTTCTATCATCAACTGCTTCGTTTACATGCTTCTCTCCCGCACCACACCGTGATATATAAATAATTTTGGCATTTATTTCAAGTGTCATAGCTTTAATATAAGTATGTTTGTCTTTTTTTTATTTAAAAAGAAGAACAAAATAAGCATTTTTAAAGTAAGGGGAAAATCCAAAGATATTTCATTTATTTGTTACAACATGGGTATATATGGAGCAAACATGATTTGGTAGTATACATATTATATATATATGTGTGTGTGTGTGTGTGTGTGTGTGTGTGTGTGTGTGTGTGTGTGTGTGTGTGTGTGTGTGTGTGTATGTGTATGTAGTTCCCACAACTAAATTGGTTCCCTCACTTGAATTAAATTGTGGCCTTAAATTAAGAATTTATTAAATCATGGCCACATTGTACTAAATTGTTCCCTCATTTTAATTAAAATCAAAACTAGGGAATTAATTGGTACATTGTGGCAACATTTTAATAAAACTAGGGAGCAAATTAAGTAATCAAATTCATAAACTATGGCCACAATAAATATATTTTGTGTGCTTCATACTGCATTTTGGTTAATAAAATAAATATCTTGTAAAATGTGTGTTGTAACCAAGTTTAATTATTGGACGGAATCAGTATAATTGAAATCAGTGTCAATCCAACCATATAAAACTATGTGTATGTTCAGTTTATAAATACAAAGGAAATACCTTGGAGTTGTCAGATTAGTAATAGTAGAACACTGTAAATGCACTTGGATCAATGTTGTGGGGCTTTATCAAATTATTGCCACATAGTTGCTGCTACAACTGCCAGGTAAATGCAACTTTAAGATAGCATGGCAGAAAATGTCAATATATTATTGATTGAAGTTAGGCTGATGTGAATGATGTCCACTGCAAATTATCTATTTAATACTGCCAAGCAGTATGCAGTACAGATGATTCATGCCTGATAAACCATGTGTACTTCAGAAATGTTTCAAGTAGTGGTCGCTCATACAACACAGGGTCAAAAGTAAGTAAAGAACAGCCAGCTCTGAAGAGCACTGCAAGATATCTGCTATTCACATATAGCAAGTAAGACTAAGAGAGATGAACACTGGTAAACTGCAAACATTTTGTGCTAAATTCTGTTTGGTTTCACAAATGGAGTTTGCAGACTTATCGCACATTTCTATCTATTTTTTACATTCTTTTCATATTCTCTATAAAATAGTTTTGTATGTACACAGATATTATTCATGTTTCTGTTTGGTTCTGGTATACAATAATTTATAATTACAAGCACATCTTAGGCCAGTAAAATTATTGAAGAATTTGTGTGTCACTTGGCAGGGCTTGTGTTTAAGAAAATACTGTATTTTCTTATAAGCAAACCAATCATCAGTAAAAATGCTCAACTTGTGTATGAGCCTTGAAAATACACAACACCACTTGAAACAGTCTCACAGACTCACCGCCCTTGAATTTGATATGGCTATGTCTGAATAAACTAGATGGGCTACACTGAAAGTGAAACCTTTACCGTTCTGAAAAAAATAAACAGTTTGGTCCCTGTACTGAAAATAAGAAATCATATGACAGGCTGTCACATCAACAAATTTGTATTGCACAGAATGTGTAGCTGCATGACCCAAGGGTCTGCAGGTTGTAGAGGAGGACAGGTGTGACAAATGCTTTGGCAGAACAATAGTTACTGTAGCAAGGGGAGCTGGTAGCCTAATGCATTTGGAAGATTTTAACCATTATGTGTTGAGCCCAGATTCTTGTCTAGGGTCCAGGGGCATTACCACCAGAATACTGCAACCACACAGACTGATCTGCTCCCATTTCAAACAAGTAAAAGAGGGGGTATTGTCATATAACATGTATATCTTAGGCCTGATAACATACTCGGTTACTAACGTAACCTCGGTTCTCTCTAGAAGAGGGAACGAGTACTGCGTCTTAGCTAAGAAGCTACGGGAAAAGTCTCTTTTCACGAAATACTGAAGCAAAAAATTATCCTTAATTTTGAATTTTTGTAAAGCGCATTTGCAGCAGTACACAGCCATAGGCGAGACGGCTCAGAGACGGATCGAGCGCAGGCTGATGCAATATCAGATTAGGACGCTTCGCGCCCATCACGCCACTTCCCGCCGAAACGGGTGTGACCCAACCCTATAAAAGGAGCTCGAAAAGGCTGACTCACCTGATTTATTTCATCGCCGAAGCGAACCAGAGTGAATCGTACGCACGGCAGAGAACGCAGTACTCGTTCCCTCTTCTAGAGAGAACCGAGGTTACGTTAGTAACCGAGTACGTTCTCTTACGAGAGTTCTCTCGTACTGCGTCTTAGCTAAGACGCTACGGGAACCCAATGTAAAATGCCGTGCGCGCAGGGATCACACACCCATAAACCTGAAGCAACGCCCAGAATTTACAGTGCACAGTCACCGGAAGGACTCACAGAGAGCCCAGGACAGGAGAGGGGGGAAGCCCTCCGTCCCATATCTAGCAGCACCCGTAGATGCGGCAATACAATCATCACACAGTCGAGGCAAGGCCTGACCAATGTGGCAATGCGGGTCTTACGTAATACCGCCCATATAACAGTCGGCAGCGCATAACGCTCACGAAGTCAGAATTCCCATCAGGGCCCTGATTCGGCTATACCGACAGCAGCCTCGCTTGCAAGGTGGGAACCTCCAGGTTATAAAACCTGATAAATGTAGACGGCGAGGCCCAACCTGCCGCCATACATATATCCTGCAAGGAGATCCCAGTAGACCACGCCCACGACGAGGCGACGCCTCTTGTGGAGTGTGCTCTGACACCCAGTGGGCACTGAAGGCCCTTGGAAGCGTAAGCTAACGCTATGGCGTCAACTATCCATCTGGATAGAGTCTGTCTCGAAACCCTTGGAACGTCCACTGAACGAGACAAACAGCTGCTCAGTCTGTCGAAAGACAGCGGAGCGAGACACATAAGCTCTTAAAACCCTAACAGGGCAAAGAAGACTCGAGTCTCCATCCTCTCCTGACACCGACAGGGCAGACAGGGCAATAACCTGAGCCCGAAACGGCGTGTTGAGGGACTTTGGCACATAACCGTGCCTAGGTTTGAGTATGACCCTCGAGTCATTAGGCCCAAACTCCAAGCACGACTGGCTCACCGAGAGCACCTGCAGGTCACCCACACGCTTCATTAAAGAAAGAGCCAACAAGAATACCGTCTTGAACGACAGATGCTGGAGGCTAATCGATTGGATAGGCTCAAAAGGGGGACCCTTCATGGCCTCCAAAACCGTCGCGAGGTCCCATATAGGGACTGACGGAGGTCTGGGAGGATTCAGCCTCCTAGCTCCTCTAAGGAAGCGGATGACCAAATCGTTCCTTCCTATTGACTGACCCAGCGCTGTTTCAGAAAACGCTGCGATGGCCGCCACATAAACTTTGAGCGTGGATGGGGCTCTGCCCTTATCCAACAGCTCTTGCAGGAAGGAGAGAACCTCCGTCACCTCACAACTAAGGGGTGAACATCCCCGAGTTGTAGACCAGCTGGAGAACACCGACCACTTCAAGGCATACAGCCGTCGCGTCGACGGAGCCCTAGCCTGAGTGATGGTATTTAGCACTCCCACTGAGAGATCAGCGGGTAACCGTTGAGCGCCCAAACATGGAGGGACCACAACTCCGGTTGAGGGTGCCAAATCGAGCCCCTGGCCTGCGAGAGGAGGTCCCTCGTCCACGGCACTGGCCACGGGGCGATGTCTGCTAACCGCATCAAATCTGGGAACCATGGTTGGTTCTTCCAAAAAGGTGCTACAAGCAGTATTGAACATCTCGTTTCTCTCACCCGTTCTATCACCTGCGGAAGGAGGGAGACGGGAGGGAAAGCATAAAGCAGGCAGCACGGCCATCTCCGTGACAGCACGCTTTCATTCTTGGAAAAGAACGCGGGGCAGTGAGCGTTTTCGTGGGACGCGAAGAGGTCCACCTCCGCCCTGCCAAATCTCTCCCACAACAGCCGGACTGTTTGCGGGTGTAGAGACCATTCTCCCGTGGGAATGTTGTTTCTGGACAGCCTGTCTGGACCCAGATTCTGTAGCCCAGGCACATGAACTGCCCTCAGCGAGCGCAAATTGCGCTGAGCCCAAACCAGGAGGCATTCCGTCAGCCTGTACAGGTTTCGGGACCCGAGACCGCCCTGGCGATTTATGTAGGACACCACAGACATGTTGTCCGAACGGACTAAGACGTGGTGGCCCTTGATTCGGGGACAAAAGCGCGTTAGCGCGTTCTCCACTGCCAGCATTTCCAGACAGTTGATATGTTGGAGCTTTTCCCGTTCTGACCACAGGCCAAAGGACGGTCTGCCCTCGAGCAGCGCTCCCCATCCTGAAGTGGAGGCGTCCGTCGACACCATCTTCACTTTCGAGGAAGTCCCCAGGCTTACACCTGATTGGTACCAGTCGTTTGCTGTCCAGGGTTTCAGGGCTGTAACACAGCCTTGGTTGACCTTGAGACGCAGTCGACCAGATACCCGCGCCTTCAGCCAGAACTGCAGGGGGCGCATGCGGAGCAGGCCCAGCTGCAGAACCGGAGATGCTGAGGCCATGAGACCCAGCATCCTCTGACATTCTCTGAGCGAAACAGTCACGCCGCAGCGGAGAGATCTCGCGGCGCGCTGCATGCTCAACGCGTGCTGTGGTGACAGCCGCGCCGTCATGGAACGTGAGTCCAGAGCTAAACCCAAAAACAGTATCGTCTGACTGGGGTTCAGCGAACTCTTCGCCCAGTTGACACTGAGACCGAGTCTCTCGAGGTGATCGAGTAAAACGGTCCTGAGCTCCACTCGTGATTGAGCCAGAATTAGCCAGTTGTCCAAATAGTTCAGCACTCGCATGCCTCTGAGTCTGAGAGGAGCGAGCGCTGCGTCCATGCACCTCGTAAACATACAACCCGAATTTCGGAAAAGTTGGGACGTTTTTTACATTTTAATAAAATGAAAACTAAAAGACTTTCAAATCACATGAGCCAATATTTTATTCACAATAGAACATAGATAACATAGCAAATGTTTAAACTGAGAAAGTTTACAATTTTATGCACAAAATGAGCTCATTT
Source organism: Carassius carassius (assembly GCF_963082965.1). Lineage (NCBI taxonomy): Eukaryota > Metazoa > Chordata > Actinopteri > Cypriniformes > Cyprinidae > Carassius > Carassius carassius. Next base: position 23,419,224 of record NC_081759.1, on the reverse strand, counting down.
CAATTTTGATTTCTGCTACAGGTCTCAAAATAGTTGGGACGGGGCATGTTTACCATGGTGTAGCATCTCCTTTTCTTTTCAAAACAGTTTGAAGACGTCTGGGCATTGAGGCTACGAGTTGCTGGAGTTTTGCTGTTGGAATTTGGTCCCATTCTTGCCTTATATAGATTTCCAGCTGCTGAAGAGTTCGTGGTCGTCTTTGACGTATTTTTCGTTTAATGATGCGCCAAATGTTCTCTATAGGTGAAAGATCTGGACTGCAGGCAGGCCAGGTTAGCACCCGGACTCTTCTACGACGAAGCCATGCTGTTGTTATAGCTGCAGTATGTGGTTTTGCACTGTCCTGCTGAAATAAACAAGGCCTTCCCTGAAATAGACGTTGTTTGGAGAGAAGCTTATATTGCTCTAAAACCTTTATATACCTTTCAGCATTCACAGAGCCTTCCAAAACATGCAAGCTGCCCATACCGTATGCACTTATGCACCCCCATACCATCAGAGATGCTGGCTTTTGAACTGAACGCTGATAACATGCTGGAAGGTCTCCCTCCTCTTTAGCCCGGAGGACACGGCGTCCGTGATTTCCAACAAGAATGTCAAATTTGGACTCGTCTGACCATAAAACACTATTCCACTTTGAAATAGTCCATTTTAAATGAGCCTTGGCCCACAGGACACGACGGCGCTTCTGGACCATGTTCACATATGGCTTCCTTTTTGCATGATAGAGCTTTAGTTGGCATCTGATGATGGCACGGCGGATTGTGTTTACCGACAGTGGTTTCTGAATGTATTCCTGGGCCCATTTAGTAATGTCATTGACACAATCATGCCGATGAGTGATGCAGTGTCGTCTGAGAGCCCGAAGACCACGGGCATCCAATAAAGGTCTCTGGCCTTGTCCCTTACGCACAGAGATTTCTCCAGTTTCTCTGAATCTTTTGATGATGTTATGCACTGTAGATGATGAGATTTGCAAAGCCTTTCCAATTTGACGTTGAGGAACATTGTTTTTAAAGTTTCCACAATTTTTTTACGCAGTCTTTCACAGATTGGAGAGCCTCTGCCCATCTTTACTTCTGAGAGACTCTGCTTCTCTAAGACAAAGCTTTTATAGCTAATCATGTTACAGACCTGATATCAATTAACTTAATTAATCACTAGATGTTCTCCCAGCTGAATCTTTTTAAAACTGCTTGCTTTTTTAGCCATTTGTTGCCCCCGTGCCAACTTTTTTGAGACCTGTAGCAGGCATTACATTTTAAATGAACTAATTAAGTGGATAAAAGTGTAAAATTTCTCAGTTTAAACATTTGCTACGTTATCTATGTTCTATTGTGAATAAAATATTGGCTCATGTGATTTGAAATTCCTTTAGTTTTCATTTTATTAAAATTTAAAAAACGTCCCAACTTTTCCAGAATTCGGGTTGTACGAGGAGCTACGGACAAGCCGAACGGCAGGACTGTAAACTGGTATGCCTGGCCCTCGAAGGCGAATCTCAAATATCGCCTGTGATTTGACGCTATCTGTATTTGAAAATACGCGTCCTTCAGACCTATTGACATGAACCAGTCTCCTCTGCGAATATGCGCGAGGAGCTTTCTGGTCATAAGCATTCTGAAACTGCGTTTCACCAATGCCTTGTTCAGCTGTCTTAGATCCAATATGGGCCTGGGACCCCCGTCTCTCTTGGGCACCAGAAAATATCTGCTGTACAGCCCCCCTTCGCTTTGAGCTTGAGACACAGGCTCTACAGCCCCCTTGCTCAACAGTTTTGATATTTCGGCCCGAAGTAGGTGTGCTACTTCTGTTTTTACCGTGGTTTCGACGCGCGCTAAAAAGGGCGGAGGGCGTCGAGAAAACCGTAGCGAGTAGCCTCTCTTTATAATGCCTAGCACCCAATCAGAAACCCCTGTAAGCGCTGACCGTGCATCTGCATGAATGGCTAAGGGCTGGATGCGAAGCGCACTCTGTTGCCTGGGCAACTGTGTGAAGGGCTGTGCTTATATGTGGAGATGGGCACTGAGCAGTGGGCATCATCACTACATTTATAGCACCATCGGCCGTGGCCGAAACACCAGAAATAACACTCTTTTCGGGAAATATCTGGGCAGCCGTGATAACGGCTTTTGTGTGCAGGCAAGCGGGCACTCGTGCAGGCTTGCGCATTGCAGAAGACGCAGCCTGCCCAGCAGCAGAGAAGATCCGTGCGAGCAGCGATGACGTCATGTGGCAGGCTTTGGATGGCAACGCCGCCTTAGTCCGCCGTCCAGCAGAGGGCGGGCAAAGGTGCGCTGCTATAGCCTGTTCCACCGGCGGAAGTGACAGGTAGCCTCTGTTTTTAGCATCGTCCAGTGTGGAGAATGCTGGTGAAACAGATGAACGAACTCTCGCCGAGAATGGAGCGTTCCAAGCTTTCGCCACTTCTTTGTGAAGCTCAGGAAGAAAGGGGGCGTGCTTTGAGCTGGGAGAAAAACGCTCGTCCGGGAGAAAGCTACCATCCAGCCGGGAACGAGAAGGGGGCGCTGGTGCAGACCACTCGAGGCTCACCGCGGCAAGCGTTAGCACTCTTATCAGCTCTTTATCAATATCCGCCCGTCTGCTGGGCCTCTGAGCAGAAAGCGCGAGATCCACGGAGCTCGCCCAACCCTCACTGCCCGAAGCAAGCAGAGAGCACATGTCCTCTTCCTCCGACGCGGCCCTGAGATCCACTTCCCCCGATGACGCGGCAGCAGACAGCGGACGCTGACCATCGGGAAGCGATGCAGAGTCACCATAGGCATTAACTCGCAATGAGGGCAGCCGTCAGCTTGCGCGAGCGCTACATGGTCCTCACCCAGGCAGGAGACGCAGATGACGTGACGATCTCCTTCGCTGAGCGGGGCTCTGCACGAGCTGCACGAGGGCATCTTTAAAAAGACGCAGCTCTTTTATGAGTGTGCGTCGCAGGGCGAACTCACACAAGGATATAAAGGATATAGGCGCCGGACAGCGCAGCAGGAACGGCAGTGGAAGGCGGCGAGGCCAGCAGCTTCAGAATGGCTCGTCCCGCTGATATGCTTCTCAGACGGCGCTTGCTTCCTCCGTGATCCAGCGATGCGTGAGCTTCGCTGAAGAGATGAAAAATCAGGTGAGTCAGCTTTTCGAGCTCCTTTTATAGGGTTGGGCCACACCCGTTTCGGCGGGAAGTGGCGTGATGGGCGCGAAGCGTCCTAAATGGTCTGATATTGCATCAGCCTGCGCTCGATAGGCTGTGCACTTGCTGCAGAGCAGCCAATGAGCGAGCGAGCTGTCTCGCCTATGGCTGTGTACTGCTGCAAATGCGCTTTACAAAAATTCAAAATTAACGATACTTTTTTGCTTCAGTATTTAGTGAAGAGACTTTTCCCGTAGCGTCTTAGCTAAGACGCAGTACGAGAGAACTCTCGTAAGAGAACTAGTCACGGTTTCATTATTTCAAAAAATTTTAATAACTTTAATAACTTTTTTTTGCTATTTTAAATGGTATGGCAGTGGAACAAATTAATTTGATAAAAGTACATATATTAACAAAACTCCATGAACAATATACTTAAAGAATAGCAAAAAGTTGAATTACTTATATATGGGGTTTAGCATGTCACGTCACAGCAGGTATACTTCACCAGCTACCCCTGCCCAAAAAGAAGAACTTTGCACTGATATGGCCATCCTTCAAAGGCAAACAGAAGAAACGGCCTGTGCCTTGGTATGATTAAGACAGGGGTCAGCATCCTTTTCGGCATGATGTGACATTTCTTATTTTTCTGGTTAACCACTGTGCCAACACCCCCTTTTAATGTATTCTGTATTTAAATGGTACATACATACACATTTTTAAATGATACGATAAAAAACAATTTGATGCTAATAGTTTGTGAATATTTTTTAATAAATAGTTTTTAAACAAAAAAAAAGACTAACAGTGTGCCATATGTGTGTGTGTGACAAGGCCAATGCATTAAAACAGTTCAGTTTAATCACCGTTAATGCGCTGCTTTAACTGATGAGTGCGCGCACACACACACACACCCCACTCGCACACAGAGATCTGAGATCGCGCTGTGCAAAAAGTAAAACTCAGAAGTTCATAAACCTGTCAGTGCTGCCGCGTGACTTTTATTAACCGATACTGAATCGCTACATTATATTTCTCAACAACAAGGGGGTAAAATCGCTGCATTGTTTGCAGTGTTGGAAGTAACGGCGTTTAAGTATAACGGTGTTACTAACGGAGTTGAATTTTCAGTAACAGAGTAATCTAATTTATTACTTTTCCCATCGTTGCAACGCCGTTATTTTTACTGAGAATGTTACGTGTCGCGTTACTACAATTTGGTTGAATAAAGCGCGAGGTGTCATGCTTTGGCTAGTTGCTATTAGGGCTGGGAATCACTGGGTACTTCACGATACGATACGCGATACATTGCTCACGATACGATAATATCTCGATATGGCGATAATCAATATATCATCAGTAATAACTCACAATATATCATGTTTTAAAAAATAAAAAGTTTTTTTTTTAATTAGTAAAATGAGTCTCCATTCATTTATTTTTGGATGAAACAATAACAAAAACAACTTGTGACTTAGTTGCAACAAAACAGTCACAGACACTATTTTAGTGTAACATTGCTGCAATCAGTAGTAATACTATGTCTTCGACAAACGGTGACACCATTTGGGTGCAAAATAGCTGTAAGGCTGAAGACAGATTCAGTGTAAACAATACTATATGATTGTCCTTCATTAACATGAACAGTGACACTGTTAAGTGCAAGAAACATAAACCTTTGGGCTACTGCTTTCAAATAAAAAATAAAATAAATATATCAGGGATAAAGTACATCTAAAATGTACCTAACTTAAAGTGCATCCAAAAATAAACATTTTTCAGAACAAAATAGAAAACAGCTTCATGTGATGTGTTTTATATGTTCATATTTTTCTTGAGAAAGAGGAGTTGGTCAGCATGTTCAGGAGTGAGTGAACTTCTTTGGGCACTGATGATATCTCCTGCAGTTGAAAAGACCCTCTCAGCTGCTACACTGGTCCCAGGAATACACAAATGCATATGGGCCAGCTTGGAAAGGAGAGGGAACACATGTTGCTGAGATTTCCACCACAACAGTGGATCTTCAGTGAGAGGCAGAGAAGGAGCATCTTGATATTGTTTTATCTCCTTCTCTGCAATTGAGGTTGCTGATGTAGAGACATAAGAGGTCTTCTTGAAGGTCTGACCAAGAAGATCAACAAGTGCAGACTTTCTTTTCTTTGCTGTGCAGGTCTCCTCTTCCTCTAAATGCCCCTGAACATCACCACAAGGCACTGGATCATCCTCTTTTAAAGCTGCAGCTTTTGACTGTAGTTTTGCATAAGTGTCTAGCACTTCTTCAGGTGACAGAAATAAAAGGGATTTAAATCTAGGGTCCAGGGCTGAGGACATGCGTAGGAGATCTTTTTCCACCTCTGATTGATATCTCTTTGAAAGGTCTTGATTGATGGCTCCCTTAATCTCTCGAACCAGAGGGGAATCTTCTTTAGAGCTGGTTGTGTCTCGCAGCAGTTGGGCATGAAGAGGAGCAACCACTGAAATGGTGGGATTCTTTTCCTCACACATGATATTTGTTGCCACAAGCATTGGTCTAAATGCTTCCACCATCTCTTCAGCACTTGAGATGTCATTCTCTGTCAGAGCACAGTCAGTCACATTCTTTCTCACCTTAAGAAAAAAAAAAAAAGAAAAGAAGGCAAAATACAATTTATTAATAAAACGTATATAATTATTGTTCTTTATTTTAAAGCAAATAAAGCATGAACTGTATGATGTAATCTAATGTTTTTATTTGGAGTTTATATATACAGTATATACCTTTTTAATATGTATAAAGTATTTATTCATTGTATCAAGCAAGTTTATATCATATGAATTAGTATTTATTTACAAACTTATTAATTGAATACGATAAATTATTCACATTTATTACACATATAGATTACAACTTCTACATTGCAAACTTTTCTTACCTCTGGTGATAAGAGGGCAGCACAGACAGCTGGCTGTTGCTCAAGAAACCTGGAGATCATCTCATAGGCACTATTCCAACGAACAGGCATGTCCGTGATGAGCTTGTGAAGGGGGAGGCCAAGGAGTTTCTGGTTTCTTTTCAGTGCTTCTGCTCCAGTTGTGCTTCGATGAAAGAATGTTGAGATCCTCCTAACTTTGACAAGTACCTTGGTAACAGCAGCTATTTTCAGCGCACGTTGGGATGCAAGATTTAAAACATGAGCAAAACATCTAACATGTTGGTATCCTGTTAAGTCCATTGCTACAAGCATGTTTGATGAATTTTCGGTGACAACCACTGGCTTCTTAGCGTCAAGATTCCACTCCCCCTCTGCGGCTTTCAGTACATCGGCAATGTGTGTCCCAGTGTGCGTTTCGTGCATTGCTCGGGTTTGCAGGACATATGACTTAATTTCCCAGTCTTCGTTTATAAAATGTACAGTGACCGTTATGTAGGAATCTGTGGCTCTCGATGTCCTTCCGTCACACGTGAGCCCCACTCTTTCTGCCGACTCGAGTGCTGACTCAACTTTAGCCCTGGTCTGGTCATAAAGTGCAGGAATCATTTTTTCAGCAAAATATTTCCAAGAGGGAATATCAAAGCGTGGCTCTAAGATATTCATTGAAAAGCAAAACCCTTCGTTCTCCACCTCGCTGTACGGACAGAGCCCTTTACACATGTAAACAGCGATCCCATTTGTGATTGACTTTGCCCTAGCAGAACAAGGTGGTAGCTTTGCCTGGAAAAGGGTGTTTACGTGGGGGTGTGTCGGCTTTGAGCCAGCACCAACCACGGCTTTCTCACAGAGCTCCGGGTGATGCCACGTGAGGTGGCTGTGCATGTTGGTTGTGTTTCCTGTGTAGCGGACTTTTGCAAAGCAGTTCTTGCATATTGCGTAGTCCTTTTCTAGCTTTGCCCCGTCCACACTGTTATAAAATCCAAAGTAAGTCCACACTTTGGATTTAAAATGTTGCTGGAGCGTCCTTTAACTTCTTGCTCTCACTTTTACTTTCCTCGCTTGACTAAGCCATTTCAAGTGTTTGTACGTCTTCTTTTACGCTCACAACACAACAGCCGAACTCGCAACGCGTGCCCCCTATCTACTTCTGGAGAACGGTCAAGGGATAATGAATACTAATAGAGCGCTTTATAACGGCGTTTAAGATCGATACTTGGCAAGAGCGCATTGAGAATCGATCGCGGGAGAAAATATCGCGATATCTCGCCATATCGATATTTTGGCGCACCCCTAGTGGCTATACACATCAGCTGCCTGACACAGTTGCTCACGCTGTCTCACTGCATGCTCTGACAACCACTAAACACAAGACGGCATCAGCGATAATGGAGTCCTCGAACTGGAAGTACTGGTAATTAAATAACTCGATATACATAACTAGAATAACTCGTGTTATTCAGGCGTAGTTGGACGCTTGAACATTTTCAGTTCATACGCTTCATTCACGAGTGAAATTAACTTCACAACAGACGCGAATTCGTGTCATGGGGGGGCTCCGGACTTTGCTGAGTAACTAATTACTTTTACAATGTGGTAACTGAGTTACTAACTCAATTACATTTTGGAGGAAGTAATTTGTAACTGTAAGATGTTTAACAAAGTAAGATGACCAACACTGATTGTTTGTAGAGAGAGACAGATGCAGACAATTTACACCTCTCTCTCTCTCAAAATGGCCATAATGGAGAATTATTTTTAAGTTATTACCTCAAAATGTGCGTCAGTATGCAGTTGTCCCTATTGCTCACGTGCCAGCGATTATTCCTCTGACCCGAATCAGACAAATTAAAGAGTCGATTAGGACTGTGGTTGAAACACGAGCCGAATTCCTCAGAAAGGCAACAGGAAGTCATAAAACATTCTGTGCCACAAGTTGCAAGCAAGATAACCAACCAACCAACTCTTTCACAGACCAGCTTTCAACATTGTACATGTAACATGTAAACATGTAAACCCATGAGAGTTATACACAATATCCTTAAACACTTCCCCCACCTAGCAGTACCAGACTGAAATTCCTAAGGGGGGCCTTTGAACCTCTGGTCTCCACAGAAATCTTTGACAGAGAATGACAAAGAAACTGTCTTTTCTAGATATAAATGGACCAAAATGACTTCTAAATGAATATCAGTCCATCGCTTAACTCCATATTCATTTATATGTAACCCACACATTTGACTATCATGTTTAATCGCTTATTGTGTATGTCTTTTAATAACTATTGGATAGCTTAAGGATACATATTCATGTTTCATATGTATGTGTTTGAATCTGTTAGCTTAAAACAGTTCTGACCATCAGTTATTTGTCAAATGTATCATATTCTTGTTATAGGAATCATGTCCAAAATTACACCCTGCAAGAGCGGGAAAATTCGGACAACATGCTTGATAAGATAACATATGATTTATGATACCCCCGAGCCAAGACAATATCTAATTGGTCAAGACAACATTTGAGGTGTGGCCAACAGGCCAATTTAAATACTTAGGACACCATAAAATTCTCCTTTTAGCTTTTTAGCTTGCGTTAAGCTTTTGCTATTAGTCATGTCTGCTTTTAGCTTTTAGCTTTTGTTAAGCTTTTGCTATTAGTCATGTCTGCTTTTAGCTTGTAACTTTGCTTCCTAGCTTTTGCTTCTAGCCATGCTTTTAGTCATCACTGTTCTTTGAGCACGGTTCCAGCGTGCTTCGGCCTGCACGCCTGCTGCTACTTAGCCACAATGAGAAGAAACACCACCTAGTCTCGTCAAACTTTACTTCTTTTCTTTTCCGTTTGAGAGATTCGTGTTCTAAGTTAAGCTTTGTAACATCGTGTCTCCGAGTCTAACCTCAAGTGCCCGTTAAACTTCAACTTCAGCCAACGCCCAACCACGGGGTTCCCAAGACCTCACTTCAGCGACTACTGAACTTCCATCCAATCAGCGACATCGGGAAACCCCCTTTTCAATGACAACTTTACACAGGAGACCCAAGTACTACCTCCAGACATTTGTACTGGTGTATCTAATATAATTTTAACCTCATTGAGGAACTCGATGCTAGGGTTAATTAAGTGATTGATGGCTGTTCATGTCTATGCAATTTCACGTATTGCTGTAAACTTGGGATTCCACATTTCCATTCTCTTAAACTCATCTTTCCCTAACTTTCGATCTTCCTGCAACTTGTGTAAATGTGTGAGTGCGTGCGTTTATGTGTTAGATTAGTTTATATGTCTTAGATTTATCTAATAAAGCCTTATTCATATTGAAAAGAGAAGTATCTTGTGTTTTGTGCTTACAAGTTAATGTCTTAAACTGCCGATCTTGTTACTGTGCTAATTGATAGTGTTTTCACTATAGTTTGGATATTAATATCCAGCGCAGATTTGATGTTAAACGGCTCATTCAGTGAATCGCAGGGCGTCTCAGTGATCAGCCGTGAAACAGTGATTCTGTTCAAATTGCCTTTAAAATCATAAATGATTCCCTTTGAGCTAAATTGACCTGTTTCCCTTACAGTGCCTGAGAGTTAACATTCTGAACCAAAGATTGTGAAGGGCCTGGTTCAGAGTCCTCAAATCCAGGATTGGTCTGAATTCCCCGCCCTTCTTGGGTACATTGAAATACGGGCTGTAAAACCCCTTCTTCATTACGGCCAGGAGGACAGGCTCGATTGCAGACTTCTCGAAAGAGGGTGCAACCTTCACCCAAAGAACAGCCACATTCTCACCTCTGAGGTATACAGAATGCCCCTGAACTCAAATCCATCGGGAGGGATTGGAAAGGCTTAACCAAGCATCCAGATACCATGCCAACAGTCTCAAAGGAATCATGTTCAACATACCTCAAGCAGGGTAACTGCAGCTGAGTGGACTGGAAAGTGTTGTGGTACAAGGTGAAACGTCCTGTAAAACACTCCGCACCTTGTCTGCTGGGTCTGTCACAATTAGCCACCGACGACGGATGAGGCAACATGAGTTCACCAGCATGAGTACTGTTGCCTGAGTGATAGACCCTTTGCATCTGAATGTGAGGAGACCGAGTGTCTGTGTCCAAACATATTCTGATGCATGGTTTCAACATCTGGTCATCGCAAATGGGAGGGCCAAAAATACTGTGCGAGACCCAGGCTTCCAGCATCTCAGCCAGGTTAAACCACAGGTGGCATTTCTGAACCACCAAAGAGGGCATCACCCTCCTCAGAGCCAGCACCATTACTTCGTAGTCTGGAGGGCATAGTCAGTCGCTGAATGCAGTTCCTGTAGTACCTCTGGGTTTAGGCCACCATCGTGCATCTCTTTCAACGCTTTGGCCTAGCAGACCTACAGGATGGGCATAAAGTGCAGTGTGGATGCAACTTGTCCAGAAGCCGGATAGGACTACGCCACTAGAGATGAAGAGATCCAAGTCCTGGATGGGAGTCTCAGGCGGCCCTGCTAGGTGGTGCCGTTTTGCAGGCAAAGATGCACCACAATTGCTCTCTCCACCTGGGGAACCTCCGTATATAACCTCTTGCTGGATGCCCATCGAGGGTGTGAAAGTTAAAAGAGTTGTGCTGATTTAGTCAGATCCTCGTGCACGTCCAGAAAGAAAGGAACCAAGACCAAGCATGGCCTAGTATTGTGCACAGCACCCAGAATCCATTCATCCAGAGTTTGGTGCATGGTGGGGGGCGCACAATGTTGCGGCCTCATACCCAGAGGAAGAGCAAGCAGCCACGGTGACTCTGGATCTTTTGGCGAAGAACCCGAGCCACGAGCACAATGTGCTGATGGGAAGTACCTTGCAAGTGGGGCACAAACCATCCACAAATGCTGCCTCAGCGTGAGCATGGTCCAAACACTGAACACAACAATCGTGCCAGTCCTCTTTCGAAACGTTCCACACAATTCAAAAAACAATTCCACCCGTGTAGCCATTTCATAGAAATTTTACTCTTTTAGAGGAAATTTGCTGTTCTAGAGATCACCTTTGAAGCACCCAGGGGTACTCTTATAACACTTATCTGTGTACGAGTAGGGAGAGACCACTGACCGTGCTTTAAATCCAACAATGGGAAGTCGTGGTCAAATGGTTATAGAGTCGGATTCACAATCAAAAGGTTGTGAGTTCGAGTCTCGGGCCAGCAGGAATTGTAGGTGGGGGGAGTGCATGTACAGTTCTCTCTCCACCTTCAATACCATGACTTAGGTGCCCTTGAGCAAGGCACCGAACCCCCAACTGCTCCCCGGGCGCCGCAGCATAAATGGCTGCCCACTGCTCAGGGTGTGTGTTCACAGTGTGTGTGTGTGTGTGTTCACTGCTCTGTGTGTGTGCACTTCGGATGGGTTAAAAGCAGAGCACGAATTCTGAGTATGGGTCACCATACTTGGCTGTAGGTCACGTCACTTTCACAATGTGGAATCAAGAGGTGAACAACTTTTCTGTGAGAGATGCTGCATTCGGCTCCGAAAAAAGAATGAGTAAACAGACGCCATGCTGGCCTATTTATACCTGGATGTCCCGGGCATGGCCAGCTATGCAAATATTGCACACCCAATTTCATTGGCCTTTTCTTTGGCCAAGTGTTGAGCGACCCAAGAGCGACCCCTAGTGACCACCAGTCTGACAAACTTATGTGCACCCCTGATTATAATGTCTGTTTAGTTTTTTAGTTTTTTCGTACAGTATAACATTAATCCTTAGTAAGTTATTACAGTAGCACATACCAAAATACTGCAGACCACAAAAAGTTGCGTAAGGAGGTAAGACTTCCCTAATCATCTACTAATTATGTGTGTTTAATTGCAGAACCTAGCTGCTAATTACTTTCTTGTCTTTAGAAGCAGTAAGGAACTGCTTAATTTTTCCCAGACTGTTTCTTTATTCTGTCCTTCCTTTTTTGTTGAATAAATAATGAATACAGTGACATTTGTTGTGTTGTCTCTTATTTGAGGCTACATTTCTGTAATTATGAATTACCAGACAATAGTTGATTTATGCTCTTACAAACAAAACCACTGAAATGAAACAGAATGAGCTTTGTTTTTCCAGTTGTGCCAAGTCCAAACTTCTATTACATGAAATTGGAGCACTGCTAGCATATTGAATATTTGTGAGTTAATAATATTAAAGTGACTTGGAGTCATGCCAGACTGGGTCAGGGATCGAACCCCAGAGATATCCACAGCCTGCCTGCCCAGAACATCACACATGTTAATCAAAGGCATCCTTTAATGAACGAGTGAAATGCTACTCAAAGGCTAGCTGAGAAGTTTACTTAAAGCTGTTTGCTGAAAAAAGATTCTAAAATTATGTATGTTGTCTGTAGTCCTAGAAATAAAAATGTTTGGTCATCTTTCACAAAAAGTGAACTTAAGTTTTGCCAAGAGACAGTGTTCCTGCCAAATAAGATCATCACAGAAAATAATGAAGTACAATAATATGTAGCTGAGATTATCCTGTCTCTTGCATGTAAACAAGCAGTACTACCAGTTAAACATGCAGAATAGTTAGAGCAGGGGATAATTTTGACCAAACAGCATATTTAGTGTAGACCACTCTAGAATAAACTGCTTTAACCAGTCTAAAGTGGTTATAGTTGGTTTCAATGTTTTTTTTTTTCATGGTGTCAGAAGTGTTTTGCCCAGGTAAATCAGCATAAACTGGACCTCAACTAATTCAGCTTGCACCAGCTGTTTAAGACCTACAAATCACCTGGTATAAGCTGTTGTTTCAGCAGAAGACTTAGGCAGAATATCTCACTCAAGTATGATATGATAGATAATGCATACAGAAAGCACACCTATACCTGTCAGGAGAAACGGGCTGGATTCAGTTGCGGGTTTACACAGCTTTATTGAAAACAGATGAAACAAGGCAGATGAGTATCGTTCCACAGCTTAACTCGTTCGACAGCTGAGACCCAGAGAAATGAGATCTGAAATCTTCTAGGAGTACTGCATTTGTGCTGGAGCCTGAAGACAAGACAAGGTGAGGACACAGACCAGCTCGAGCTATTGCTAAGAGTTACAACAGTCTGGCAATGAACAGAGAAACACAGGGAATTATAAAGGGAAAAAATTAGAAGAACATTGAGAACATGTGGCGAACAATTAACGTTAACAACAGAGAAACAAGGAGGGCGGGGAAAACTCAAATCGAACAGGCAGACGCAGTGAGCTGTCAAACCATCCAAACACAAATTCACAACCCCAAAAGGCAGGTGATTAGCCCCGAACCCTGACAGTACCCCCACTCCCAGGAGCGTCACCTGACGCTCCAGGAAGGAGCCTGCCTCTGTGAGTTTGACAAGACAAACAGAAACAACCTTTAAGGACAGGACAAAACAGAAAGGATAGCCCCTTCAGATGGCTGACAACTAGCAGGAGCATCCTCCGAGGGACTCGTCAGAAGCAACTGACAGCTGGTCTGGTATGATCTCGTGGTCGCAACCTCTAGCAGGAACAACCTCTGCTGGCTTGACAAGGCAAACAGGAACACATCTCCACGGCCATGACCCAACTGGAAAAAGACGACCTCAGGACATAACAGGACCGACAGGAACATTTTACATGACCATAACTTGACAGGCAGGAACACTGTCTAAGGCCATGACCCAACTGGCAGGAATGACCTCTGTAGGTCTGACAGGACAGGCAGGAACACTTTACATGGCCCAGATGTGACAGGTAGGAACAACACTTGAGGACTTGACAATACAGGAACCATCTCTATGGCCAAACAGACAAAGTAGGTAGGGGCAACCTCTGAAGGTGTGATCTCTGGACACTTGACAGCATCTGTGGACATGACAGGAGTGATCTCTGGGGACTTGACAACGTCTGTAAACGAAACAGGAGTGACCACGGGGGACTTGACATACAACTGACAGGAACATTTTCTGTGGGCTTGACAGGCATTAGGATTGCCATCGTAAACCGGAGGATTGTTTGGCATAGGGTTCGGAATAGTGGGACACCTGGCTCGTCGCCTCTCACTGAAGGCTATCCACCTGTGTGAGGAGTTCGGAGACTCGGGCACTAAGAGCATCCACATCCTGCGCGATGGTGTTAGAGCGTGCGCAATTTCTAAATGCCTTTATAGCACGATTTTCCACGGCCCTGACCTTCAGCAGTATGCTATCCAATCCAATCTGAATGCAACGCGGCTAGATCGAGAACATGACAGACTGGGCATGTGCCTAACTCCAGGTTCACACACTGTCTGTGATAGGCCTTTTTTCCAAGCCCATGTTAACGGATAGGCGTTCACACTGCACGAGGTAAAAGGCTATAAAAAAAACGTGCGAAAATAATTAATATCTAGCACGAGCATAGAGAGAGCTGTGAGTGCACATGACGCAGTGAGAGGAGACATGTTTTAAGTGCACACACTCTCTCCGGGCGAGAACATCGTGTATCTGAGCAAGCACGTCTGGTTTTGTGACAGAGCAAAGGAAATCTGCATGCGAACAGATAGATTCGCGCTCGTAAATTATTTTAATGTGCTTTCTTTTTTTTTTATAACTGAAGTCTTTATTTATTTGTAACATTTTTTAATTAAATAAAACCAAAACACCCATAACAAAAAAAAGACAAAAAAATCAAAACATCTTCCAAACACATGCTTAATTCACATTTACATTTCGGGCCTGTTATCAATAATCACTACAGACATACACACATGCAAAAATAAGAAGGTACAATAAAATCAAATTATAAAGTGCTTATACATGTAACACCACAAAAATAATAGACTTCGCAAAAGAGAAGTGCACTAAACAATAAAAAATCCATCAATCTCAGTCAAAAACCCGTCCCCAAGATTTGTCAAAACCCTCCAAATCATCATTAATCCTGGCCAAGAATTTTTCATATGACACAATTTTCAGCATATTTTCCTTCCACCTGTTAAACTCTGGAGGAGATGGATCCTTCCACACACTGAGAATCACTCGAGCAGCTGTAGTCACCCCCACTTTTATAACCACAAAATCATATTTCAAAACTCCTGGTAACACAGACTGATCCCCTAATAAGCACAATCTTGGTGACATGGGTATTGTCAAGCCGATCCACCTTCCTATACTGTCCAGTACTCTTTGCCAAAAGGGGTAAACTGTCCCACATTCCCAAATAGCATGCAGAAATGTCCCTGGATCTGAGCTGCATTTCCAGCATATATTATTAGGCATAATTCCCATTCTGTTAAGTTTAGAAGGAGTGAAGTACCATTTATGTATTAATTTGTACTGAGTAAATTTACCCCTGGCCTCTCTTATATATTTATTGGAATGTGACAGAACTTTGCACCAATCTTCTTTACTAATGACACAGCTCAGATCTCTCTGCCAGATGGTCCTCAAATTTTCACATATCTCTTTTTTTAAATTGTTAAATAATTTGTAGAAAACAGCTGCTCTATGTGCTGTACCAGACAGTTTTAAAAACTCCACCACTGCATTTGTGCTTTGAGTAAAGTTCCCTTTGGTAATACAATCCCTTATTTGTAAATATTTCCAAAAATTATTTTCCCTAGTCAGACCATATTTTTGGGTTATTTCAACAAAGGTCATAAACACTCCCTCTGAATAAAGATCGCTTATCCTGTGTATGCCTTTGATTAGCCATTCATTCCAACATACAGTTTTTTTCCCAATCTGTGCAGCAGAGTTGTTCCATAACGAGGCATAGGGTTGTCTTAAATGAGATGCTCCACAAATCTTGTGTACCTCTACCCATACAGCTTTAGAATACATGAGTACCGGGTTATGATGAAAGTCCTTTCCATTATTAGCTGATCCCTGTGAGAGAATGTCCATGGGCGTAAAAGGGCTCACTAGTTCCTGTTCAATCTTGATCCAGCTCAGTTCAGAGTCCAACCCTGTCCAGTGTTTGACCAGCCTTGACATCTCAAATGCTAAATTATACAGTTTCACATTTGGAAGAGCCATTCCCCCAATGTCTCTAGGGGCCCACATTTTTTTTATATTAACTCTTGGCTTCTTCTTGTTCCACAGAAAATCTTTAATTATCTTCTCAAATTGACTAAATATATGTGAAGGAATTCTTACAGGTAACATCATGGAAACATAATTGAACTGCGGGGCCACCACCATTTTAATCACATTAATTTTACCCCATAATGTAAGATTCAATTTTCCCCATTTATCCAGATTTGTTTTTATTTTTAGGAGGAGAGGTTCCATATTTGAAAGCATAATGTCTTCTAAGTTTGGGTTTAATAATATTCCTAAGTACTTCATACCTGAAGGTAAACACTTGAAATTGAATGTAGTAATATACCTAGAATGGCATGATGCTGAAAGCGGCATGCCTTCCGATTTGTACCAATTTATTTTATAACCTGACAACCTTGAAAATGACTCAACACATGAGAGCAACGCCGGTAAAGATTGCATGGGATCTGTTAACACTGCTAAGATGTCGTCAGCATACAGAAACAACTTGTGTTCCGTACCCCCTGCGTGAACACCTCTGATATCTGTATTAGCGCGAATAGCTAGAGCCAGTGGTTCCAGAAATATCGTGAAGAGCAGTGGGGACAAAGAACACCCTTGACGGGTCCCACGTGAGAGATGGAAAAAGTCTGACATCAATCCATTTGTCAAAACTGCTGCCCTCGGACAGGAATATATAGTTTTCACCCATCTACAAAATCCAGGCCCGATCCCGAACCTTAAAAGGGCTTCCCTAAGAAAGCCCCATTCTACCCGATCAAAGGCCTTCTCCGCATCCAAGGAGAAGGCCGCCACCGGATCTAGACTAGATTTACTTTTGTGTATAAGATGGATAAGTCTTCTCATATTATCACCCGAACACCTATTCTAAATAAAACCAACTTGATCCCCATTGATAATGTCTGGCAATATCTTATCCAAGCGGGAGGCTAAAACCTTAGTCAGAATCTTACAATCAACTCCTAAAAGGCTTACTGGTCGGTAATTCGCTGGATCTGAAATATCCCTATCCTTTTTAGGAATAAGGGAGATTAGTGCATCATTAAATGTACCTGGTAAGGAGCCTATTTCTAGTGCCTCAAGATAAACTTTATGCAAGACTGGAGCCAAAATATCAATATATTTCTTATAATATTCAATCGGGAAGCCATCCAAACCTGGTGACTTCCCATTTTTCATTAATGAAATAGCAGCTCTGACCTCTTCTTCCGTTATAGGTGCATCCAGACTTCTTTTTTGTTCACTAGAGAGAGTTGGTAATTGTAGACCTGAAAAAAATGTCTCCATCTCCTCCTCATTAAGCGCACCAGCAGAAGTATACAAATCTTGATAGAATGACTTGAAAATTGAATTTATTTCCTTTGATGAGGTTACCACTTGGTTATCTTTTTTAATCATTGATATATTGTTTAGGTTATCTTGCTGCTTCAGTTGTCTCGCTAATAATCTACCATTCTTTTCACCACCTTCATAAAATTTAGTTCTAAGCCTAAATAAGGCATATTCAGCCTTTTTATTATAAACATCATTTAACTGATATTTTAATTTACAAATATTCTGGTATTTATCATTTGAATATTGTTTTGCCAAATCCTTCTCCAGTTCACGTATTTCTTTTTCCAAAGTTTTTTCTCTTTCTAAATTACTTTTTTTAAATTGTGTCGCATATGCAATTATCTTTCCTCTTATATATGCTTTGGACGCTTCCCAAACTGTGGCTACTTTATCTGTGGAACCCATATTTATTTCAAAGAAAAATTTCAGATCCTTTGTTAACTCCTCACTAAACATTTTATTTTGCAACAACATAGTGTTGAGCCTCCAGCGACCCCTCTTTGTTTTATCCGTGTTCAAATCGATTTGTAACTCTACTGTGGCATGATCACTAATGGCAATGGTTCCAATCTCACAACCTACCACTGCCTCTACCAGAGACTTTGATATTAAGACGAAATCTATCCTTGAATATGTTTTATGACAATTAAAATAAAATGTATATTCCCTTGAACTAGGATTAACTATTCTCCAAATGTCTACTAGGCTCAGATCCTCCGTCAGCAAATGAATAGCCTCTCTGTCCCTGGGTGAAGACCTACCCCTGGGGTTACTCTTGTCAATTATCCCATCCATCACCTGGTTGAAATCTCCGGCCAATATAACCTGCCCTTCACGATCACCTATTATCTTGTTAATTCCATGGAAAAAATCTGGCTCCTCTTTATTAGGTGCATAAATATTACACAAAATTGTTCGAACCCCGTTAATTAAAGCTTCCAAACATATAATGCGCCCTTCCTTATCATTATATTTTTTCAGCATCACAAAGCTTAAATTTTTATTAATAAGGATCAAAACACCATTTTGTTTGCTTGAATATGAACTATGAAAGACGGTGCCCACCCAATCTCTTTTAAACTTTTTTGCCTCCTCCTCTCCTACAATGTGAGATTCCTGGATAAATGCTATATCTGTATTTTTAGATTTTAAGTATGTCAGAACCTTCCTCCTTTTAACTGGGTTCCCACATCCTTTTATGTTCCATGATATTATTTTAATATACCTATTCATCTCTTTCTATAAAAAAATAATAAAATAAAATAAAAAAAAAAGTGAAAGGACACTCCTTGTGCACTTTACGAATCTGCCCAAAGCCAAAAACATTACACAACTCAAATATATGGCACTCTGTATTACAAAACACATCTGGCCCATTCCAACTAGCTGTCTTAGAAAAATCAAACATGAACAATATGAACACTGCAACCCAGAACAACGTTGCTAAGCAACTACCCCCTGCCCTCCCTCCCCTCTTACCCATCCCAAACTAACTATAGCTTGAGTCTCTAAAAGTTTACTTGGTCCGTGAGACACACTAGATGTACGACGGCAGCACAACCCATGCAGCCCTGTTCTGCCCATTGCTTGTTACCTTATAGTTTTCAGTTGACAAACACTTCTCCATAATGTTACATTAAGTCTCGCACTCCTCTAAATCGACTCCTGCAGAAACTTATCAGCCTTTTTTCCATCTTTGAACGTTTTCTTTTGTCCGTTCCACATAAACATAAGTGTTGCAGGATAAACCAGCCTATGCTTCACTTGTAGCTCTCGAAGACGCTTCTTCGCTGGGTTGAACGCTTTTCTCTTCTCCGCCAACTCCCTCGTAACATCCTCAAAGAAGGAAAGCTTAGCACCTTCCCAGTCGATCCCCCGTTTCTCTCTGGCCACTCGCAGTACTTTCTCCCTGGCAGATGAACGTAGAAAGCGGACAAGTATCGCCCTGGGAGGTTTATTAGGATCCGGCATTGGTGCAGGGGAACGATGCGCACGCTCAATTTCAAATTCACTTCCAGAAAGCTCAAATGCTTTATCCAGAATCTCCGTCACATATTGATCCACTTTTCCGGGTTCCTCCACACCTTCTTTAAGTCCGATAATCCGTACATTATTTCTCCTACTACGGTTTTCAAGATCCTCCACGCGTGACCATAACACCTCCAACCTCTCCTCGCATTTGTCCACTTTTGCCTCAGTAAGCGCGCTAGCATCTTCAATGTCTGATATACGCTGTTCCGCCTCTCCCAGCCTCACTTTTATATCTTCCACTGAATCTTTCAGTTCTTTAGTAGTGTCTTTAATAGTGGTGACATCTTTTGCCACCCCCTGAAGTGTAGCATTCATTTTCTTTATTTCTTCTAAAACGTCCTTTTTGCTGTCACTCCCCGTGCTCTCCTCCGTTGCCGCTGGAGGGGCGTCATCAGTCGCAGGTGTGCTTTCAGGCAGCTCTAGCTCCGGGGTCTGGGCCGGGGCGAGGCTAATGCTAGCTTGTTTCTTCCTCGTGGTAGCTCCCTTGAAAAAGTTCGCTTTGTTATTATTTGCCATTTTTCCGAAGGCTGCAGTACTAGATAAACCTCAAAGTCGAAAAGGGGGTGTCGGAATTATAACCACAATTGACGTGTATCTCAAAATTCAGAACATTAATCAACGGGCTTTAAGAGCTACCCTAGTGTGCGGCCATCTCCCTTGGCGGTCCCACGTGACTCCTCCTTTAATGTGCTTTCTCGTTACAATAACACGCTCTGGCTGCTGCTTCTGCACCGCACACACATACTCTATACACACTGCACACGTGTGAACCTGTATAATGTATAACAAATCTATTTCAACACCTGAGGCACCGCTACAATTAATGAGCTCTATGAACAATGTATGGCAAAAAAGAAAAAAAGTCCCTGGACACTGGATCTGGATTTATTTATTTTTTTGCCATAAGTCTATACATTTTGTTACACCTTTACTAGTGATTATTTTGACTTATGTCTGTTCCAGAGATGTTACTGTAACTTTTTGATAAAGCTCTAATTTGCTTTCGTTTGGAAATATGTTTCAAAATCATCCTGAATGCATTTCTGACTGTAAAGCATATCCGTGTGTGTCAAAATTGTGATTAAAATCGAAATCTCAAAATTTATAAAAGAAAGAAATTTTTTTTGTCCATATTGCACAGCCCTAGTTCATTCAGTAAATACAGTTAACAATCTAGCTTCTGAGTACTAAGTTATTAAGTTATTAAGTTATTATTAACCCAACAATAGCAGGGTCAGTTAATTTTTTTTGCAGTGTGCCGCGCAAACATATGTGTTTGGTTGTGTGGGCCGCGAGGTGAAAAAGGTTGGGAACCACTGTTCTAGGAGTACTGCATTGGTGAGAGCAAGAGGCAGAGCAAAACAGCAAAAGACACTGGAGCCTGAAGACAAGACAAGGTGAGTACACAGACCAGCTCGAGCTATTGCTAAGAGTTAGGGATGGGAGTTTTCCGCGAATATCACATTCGAATATTTGAGCTCACAAAAAACGAATATTCGAATATTTGTTTATTTAAATTAAGTTCAATGAGACAGACGTTATTTTTCAGTAACATTTAATGTTTCCATCATTTTAAACAAGCTTACACACAATAAGCTTGAACATTACAAATCGTGTTATGTAGCTGAAAACCTTTAACAATGCATGCAAACAAACAAAAGTACAGATTAAAAGCAACCCCCCCCCCCCCAAAAAAAAAGTGACAAAGAAAAAACGTAAAGCAGCCTGCAGCAATTAGGCTATTGTAGAACGTAGCCTACACTTAACTTTGAAACTTTGAAACTGTCAGCAAATCTTTTTTGCTTTTTTTCTCTATTGTTTTACATGTTCTTGTTAAGAAATACGGGGGAAAGTCGGTTCCTTAGTCTGTTAACAATAAGGCCGGCCGCGGAGAAAACACACTCTGACGGCACAGACGTTGGCGGGACTCACAAATAACGGTGTGCTAAGCGAATAAGTTTTGTGAAGCGCTTCGTGTTTTCGTTTCACCACTGAATGGGATCCTCATCTGGTGGAATACATGGCTCCAGCAAGAACTGTTCCCACTCGTCTCGGCTGGACTCTCTGTAATCGTCGCTGAAGAACTGGCTCAGCCTTTTCCGATGAGTGGGCATTGATTGCATCCTCTTCATCGTTCACTCGCATCAAGGCAAATGTTCTGATAATGTTCAAAAAAGTTTTTTTTTTTCTTACTTCTCTCATGTTTTCATCGAGAAACCTGAGATGTTTGTGCCGAGGGTCTAGGGCTGTCAGGACCGGGGCTTGAACTTGGGTCTCTGATGCCAAAGTCTTAATTTCTACCGCTGAGCCACAGGAGGTAGTTGAACCCAATAGTCAGACGCCTTCTTAACTTAACTCAGAAGAGTTTATTTAACAAAAAAGCAAAAGGGAACAAAATGTCATTTGTATAGAGTTAGGTTACAAAACAGGAAAATCTTCAGACCAGAAAGGGTCAAAAATAGTAAAATAATCTCTAAAACAAAAACTCAGAGAAAAACAGCAAAACTAGTCACAGGAAAACAATTCAAAAATACTTTCAAAGAATAGATCTTGGAACTAGAGCAGACTTACAGCAGCAACTTGCTTCAAACTGTTCAAACAACAATAACCAATCAAAGATGCAAAGGAAGTGATCAGCTTAAATAGACAGCCCAGAATGAGAAACATGTGAAAACAATAAAACTGATTACGAAAGGCACAATGTTGACATGAGGGCACATTGGGGACCTCTAGTGGCCAAAATAACATATTGCAAAGCAAAAGCTCTGACAGGACCCCTCCCTCTAGGAACGGCTCCTGACGTTCCCTCCAGGACGACTGGGCTTGCGAGCGTAAAATTCTTGCACTAGTTTGGGGTCTAAGATGTCCTTGGCAGGAACCCAGGAGCGCTCCTCGGGACCATAGCCTTCCCAGTCCACAAGATACTGCCGGGACCCACGTACTTGACGGACATCTAGTATTCTGTGGACTGTGTAAGCTGGCTGGCCCCCAATGATACGAGGAGGAGGAGGTCTACCTGTCGCAAGAAAAGGATAAGACAAAACAGGTTTTAACAAGGAGACATGAAAAGTGGGATTAATTTTCAAAGATTTAGGCAAGTACAATCGATAGGTAACTGGGTTCACTTTCCTGGCAATCTTGGGAAAGTTTGTGGGACTCCACCCGCAAGGGAATGTTCTTAGTGGAGAGCCAGACTCTTTGGCCAGGGCGCAGAGTGGGGGCAGGTCTGCGTCTACGATTAGCCTGGCGCTGGTACTGCTGAGAGGCCCTAAGGAGCTTGAGTCTGGCTTTTTTCCATGTCAGGCGGCAGCGTCTAACAAATTGATGAGCAGAGGGAACTGCAACCTCCACCTCTTGTTCAGGGAATAGTGGAGGAGTGTACCCGAACTGGCACTCGAAAGGGGACATGCCTGTATCAGAGGAGCGAAGGGTATTGTGTGCGTATTCTGCCCACATGATGAATGAAGACCAAGAGGAAGGATTGTTAGCTGCCATACATCTCGGTGTAGTCTCAAGATCTTGATTAAGCCGCTCTGTTTGTCCATTGGACTCAGGGTGAAACCCAGAAGACAGGCTCACTGTAGCCCCCAGAGATTGACAAAAAGCCCGCCAGAATTGGGAGGAAAACTGGGGTCCTCGATCAGAGACGATGTCTTGTGGAATTCCAAAGACTCTGAATACATGGTTTATAACCAATTCAGCAGTTTCTTTTGCGGTGGGTAGTTTAGGCAGAGGAACAAATCTGGCGGCCTTGGAGAATCTATCTACTATGACCATGATAGTGGTGTTGCCTTGTGATAGTGGAAGACCAGTGATAAAATCCATGGAAAGGTGGGACCAAGGTCTATGAGGTATGGAGAGAGGGTGCAATAGCCCTTGAGGAGAACGGTGAGAGATTTTATTTTGGTTGCATGTGGGACATGCATTCACAAATGCGGTCACATCTTCCTTAATAGTTGGCCACCAAAATCGTCTTTGGAGGAACTCAAGAGTGCGTGAGGTACCAGGATGACAAGTGAGACGAGAGGAGTGTCCCCACTGGAGGATCTGAGAGCGGACAGCTTTAGGGACAAACAGACAGTGGGTTGGCCCCCCTCCTGGGTCTGGTTCTCTGGCTTGGGCTTGTTTTACTGTATCTTCCAGATTCCACCTGATAGGAGCTAATATCTTGGAACTGGGGATAATTGATGCAACACAATCTTCCTGTGGAGTTTTGACATATGCTCGGGACAAAGGATCAGGCTTTAGGTTCTTAGAGCCGGGGCGGTAGGACAAGATGAACTGGAATCTATTGAAGAATAAGGACCAACGTGCCTGGCGGGGCTTGAGTCGCTTTGCCTGCTGAATATATTCCAGATTTTTGTGGTCCGTGAGTACTTGGAATGGGTGTTTGGCCCCCTCAAGCCAATGTCTCCACTCTTCAAGCGCTAACTTGACTGCCAGTAACTCTCGATCCCCTACATGATAGTTCCTCTCAGTTGGTGTAAGGCGGTGGGAAAGGAATGCACATGGATGCAGCTTGTTGTCCTCTCCTCTCTGGGATAATACAGCTCCAACCCCTACATCTGAAGCATCGACCTCCACGATGAATGGTCTATCTGGGTTAGGGAGAATGAGAATAGGTGCAGAGGTGAAATAGTTCTTTAGTTTGTTGAAAGCCAACTCTGCTTCAGGTCCCCAAGAAAAGTTGGTAGTGTTCCCCTTGGTGAGGGCAGATAAAAGAGCCGCCACAGTACTGAAGTTCCGGATGAATTTGCGATAAAAATTGGCAAAGCCAAGGAAACGCTGTACCTCTTTTACCGATGAGGGGGAGGGCCAATCCACAACAGCTTGAACCTTATGAGGATCCATTTGTATTTGGCCAGGCTTGATGATGAACCCCAGGAACTGAACTTTGGTCACATGAAACTCACATTTCTCAGGTTTAACATAAAGATGGTTATCAAGAAGGTGTCTCAGTACCTTACTGACGTGTTTTACATGCTCTTGGAGGGAACTCGAGAAGATGAGGATATCGTCTAAGTAGACAAACACAAATTGGTTTAACATGTCTCTGAGGACATCATTGATGAGAGCTTGAAATACTGCGGGAGCATTAGTGAGGCCAAAGGGCATAACTAAATATTCATAGTGCCCAGTGGACGTGTTGAAGGCAGTTTTCCACTCATCTCCCTGCCTAATGCGCACAAGATGGTAGGCATTGCGCAAGTCAAGCTTAGTGAAGATGGAGGCTTCTTGCAGAATTTCAAATGCAGTTGTCATTAGTGGCAAGGGATAGCAGTTTCGAATGGTTATCTTATTAAGGCCCCTGTAATCGATACATGGTCGAAGTCCGCCATCCTTCTTCCCAACAAAAAAGAATCCAGCTCCAGCAGGGGAAGTGGATGGTTGGATAATGCCTGCCACAAGAGCTTCATTAATGTATCTATCCATAGCAGTTCGTTCAGGGGGAGACAAAGAGAATATACGAACTCTGGGGGGACAGGTACCTGGGAATAACTCAATGGCGCAGTCATAAGGCCGATGAGGTGGTAAGGAGGTGGCCTTCCTTTTACTGAACACTGCTTTGAGGTGGTGGTACTGAGCAGGGACTTGAGACAGATCTAGGGTTTCTTGGGACTCGAGAATAGGGTCAGGAGGGTTCTGGGCCAAGCATTTAGTCTGACAGGTGGGACCCCAACTGAGAACAGTGCCAGTGGACCAGTCAAAGTGTGGATTATGCTGGAGAAGCCATGGGTGACCGAGGATAACAGGGAACTCTGGAGACTGTATAAGGTGAAAGCACATTCTCTCCTGGTGCTGGTAAGTGGTGAGACCAAGGAGAGAGGTGGGGTGGGTTACTTTCCCGGGAGACAATGGTCTTCCATCCAAGGCTGTCACAGTTAGGGGTGCAGAAAGAGAATAAGTAGGGATCTGGAGACTCTTAGCAAGAGAAACATCCATGAAGTTCCTGGCAGCGCCAGAATCAATAAATGCATTGAGTTTGTGTTTTTGTTCTCTCCAAGTGAGTGTGATAGGAAGGAACAGCCCAGAGTTGGAAGGTGAAGTGGTGCGTGTAACTCCCGTCACAGTCCTTCCCTGCCTGTACGGGACTGGGAGTTTCCCGAAAGCTCGGGGCAGGTGGAGCGAAAATGACCATACAATCCACAATATAGACAACAGCGCTCTCTCATACGACGGTCTCGTTCCGAGGGGGAAAGCCTAGCCCTACCGAACTGCATGGGTTCCGAAGAATCTTGGGGCACTGGTGGCATTTGAGCAAGAGCTGGACTGGCAGACAATGAGGAAACAGATGGGCAGTTCCGGGATTCTCTCTCTCTCAGGCGATTATCCAGCCGGATTGCTTGATCCATAAGAGTTTCCAAATCAACAGCAGGTTCTCTGATAGCCAGATCATCCTTGATTGCCTCTGACAGACCATTAAGGAAACACACCATGAGGGCCTCATTGTTCCAACCACTCCCTGCTCCAATGGTCCGAAACTGAATGGCATATTCAGCTGCACTGCCATTACCTTGACGGAGGGTAAGAAGTCTCTTTGAGGCTTGTCGGCCACTGAAGGGGTGTTCGAAGACTCGCTTGAACTCCTTTTCGAATGCAGAATAACTTGTACAGAAGGGGGCTTGTGCCTTCCAGACCGCGGTTGCCCAAGAAAGAGCTTTACCAGAAAGGAGGGTGATAACATATTCGATCTTGGCCCGATCTGAGGGGAAGGATGATGGTTGTAGTTCAAACGTGAGAGAGCATTGAGTCAGGAACCCATCACATGCACTGGGGTCACCTGAGAAATGTTGTGATGGAGGTAGGCGGGGTTCACTTAGAGGAGAGAGCACTCGAGAATCTGGAAGGGGTACAGAGGCAGCAGTAGAAGCAGCAACTGAGGTAGAGGGCAGCCGGTCAAAGATCTGACGGACAGAAGTCATGAGATCAGACAGCAACTGGGAGTGTCTAGCCATCAAAGTCTCCTGCTGAACTAGTGCTGTCTCATGGCGTTGGACTGTGGACTCATACTGAGCAACTGTGGCAAGGAGTTCTTGAGGATTTGGCGCCTCTGGGTTCATAATGTGGCTTGGTTATTCTGTCAGGACCGGGGCTCGAACTTGGGTCTCTGATGCCAAAGTCTTAATTTCTACCGCTGAGCCACAGGAGGGAGTTGAACCCAATAGTCAGACGCCTTCTTGACTTAACTCAGAAGAGTTTATTTAACAAAAAAAGCAAAAGGGAACAAAATGTCATTTGTATAGAGTTAGGTTACAAAACAGGAAAATCTTCAGACCAGAAAGGGGCAAAAATAGTAAAATAATCTCCAAAACAAAAACTCAGAGAAAAACAGCAAAACTAGTCACAGGAAAACAATTCAAAAATACTTTCAAAGAATAGATCTTGGAACTAGAGCAGACTTACAGCAGCAACTTGCTTAGGAACAATAACCAAGCAAAGATGCAAAGGAAGTGATCAGCTTAAATAGACAGCCCAGAATGAGAAATATGTGAAAACAATAAAACTGATTACGAGAGGCACAATGTTGACATGAGGGCACATTGGGGACCTCTAGTGGCCAAAATAACATATTGCAAAGCAAAAGCTCTGACAAGGGCAGATGCGAGAAGAGGAGTTTTCACTGCATTCTCCAAGTTAGCGGTGTTTATTCGTTGCTTGAGAGATGCCGCAATAATGTTCTTGAATTTGGTCACTTTCTGTGATTCTCCACGGCATATTTGAAGTACTGTAGAAGACCGCAGTTCTTAGGGGCCATTCACATATCGCGTCTTTTGCGCGCTCAAGTTCGTTATTTCCAATGTAGGCGCGCGGTATGTGCGCTCATAATGGAAGCGAGATGCGCTCACGATGCGCACGCGGTGCGACACGCCCGTTTTTTCCAGGCGTGTCCGCACCGCATCGAGTTAAAAACATCTCAACTTTTCAGAATGCCGCAAGCGCACCGCAGGTCATGTGACAAGAACTAAACATTCAGCTTCATCCTTTCCCGTAACAACATTGAAAGGTCAGCCAAGATGAAGGAACAGCTGATCATAGCTGTATCTGGATTGCCTTTTTGAAATAAATTTAGTAGCAGAGCTACTGAAAGCGATTTTTTTTGTGCTGCAAATCCATTTATCCTTTGCTGAAATGTCTGCGTCTTCATGGAGAGAGTGCATCATTGTTGCTTAGCAACGGCAGATACCTCAGGAGCGCTTTGGAAAGAAGAAGAAAGCAACGTTATCGGTTCATGTGTGCTCTGCGCTACCACTTGAACTGAAGTTGGTGGCAAAACAAGATTTGTTGTTTGAATTGTGTTGATTAAACTCACAGAATTTGAAAGCAGACTTTGTTTAATATCAAAAGTAACAAAGCTTATTGTGATAGATGGAAGGCATGTTGCAAAAAAATGTTTAGTCAAGTTTATTTTTAGCAATAAGCGTGAAATTTAGTCGAATATCAACTGAAAACAGTATAGGCTAACACACTGAAATTAGGATTTAAGAATCAAAATTGGTTCATCAAAATGAAATTTGATTGAGTATTTGAAATTGTCAATGCTGCACGATAAATCGCTTGCGATATTTAATTCGCATCTTGTAAGTAAAGCTGGTTCTGTAATCAGTAGGTGTGATAGAAAATATCGATACACATGAATATTGCGATATTTTGTTTGGCGAGACTGTATAAATTTTCAAAAACTAACTGTTTCAACACCTGTATCATGATACACATATCGCCAGATTCTTGCTGATACACAGCCCTAGTAATCAGCAGTAAATCTCCGTCACCTGCACATGGAGCAGCATTTACTACACAGAGCCATTGTTCACTGACAAGCTGTGCAAAACATGCGCAAAATATGATCATGGTTTTGTGCAGCTTGTCAGTGAACAACAGCTCTGTGTAGTAAATGCTTCTCCATGTGAAACCGCGCAGGTGATGGAGATTTAATGCTGATTACAGAACTAGGCTTTACTGACAAGATGCGCTTTAAATATCGTATGCGATTTATCGTGCAGCCCTATACCAATGTTACTTTTGTTGCACTTTACAGTTATCTCAGCTCTCTCCTACTTCATCCTGTAGACTGAAAGCTAGCATTTCTACATCAAAATATCATACATAATTGCCTACATATCTTCCTCTTTCATCTTTCATACCCTTTGTGTAAAGGATTTCCAACAGAGAAAGATGTGTGAGTGGGAATTATTATACCCTGGCTATAGGAGTGCAGATGAGGAATTAGTTGCTTAACCAGGTTTGAGCCTTAAGCAAACGCTTTAAATCCATATTACATCTCAAGCTCACCGCTTGCTGCTTTACAGTCTCTCTACTGCTTGCTCTCTCTTATCTTACCCAAAAAACATTGCTGCCTCACAAACCTTTCCACTTCATTAGATCTGTTAGCCATTAAAGGTGTATGAGGCATTCCATTCATCTTATTAGCACTGACATTAGGAAGGCCTCAACTAAACTCACGCTTTCCTATCCAGTGACATGTGTCTTATCGACTGTGCTTTGGAGGAGGCAAATGCTATACTTTGGTTTTCCTGCCTGCAAATCACTGTTTTGTCTGTATTCTTGTAAAAGAAATATGTGAGGATTTGTAGAGATGCGAGAGATGTGTTCATCACCTAACAAGCAGAATACATTTCAAGAGTACATACTGTAGTTTCAAGCAAATGTAATGTCCATATTTCCCCCCATACAGTATAAGAGAATATGTTCTCTATTTTTCCTAGTGCTCTTCCAAGAATTCTTCTGGAAAGGAGAAAAAAATAATTTGGGCCAGTTGCATAAACATAGTCATTATGTTAAGACCATCACCAGCAGTTAGCCAAGGAATACTCCATCTTACTTTCTGTGCTCAATTAGATTAATAATATAAGTTTGTATGCAAAAGAAAATAAAAAAAATAAAATGTCCATTCTTAAAGAAAAAAAACCGCTAGACATAATAACAATAATAATAAATATATTATCATTATTATTATTATGTAACGCAGGGTTCGTTAATCTTGTATAACTCGCACTCAAATAAATAAAATAAATCACTGAAGAAACAGCTTGTGAACAGATGTCTTCACTTACTTGCTCAGCGCTGAGAAAAACAAGTTGTCATTCAGCCAATCAGAAAGCACACAGATGAACACTGAAGTAAATTAAGCTTTAGAAAAGGAACAAGGATTCCACTTGAAATTCAGACAAACAGAAAACACAATGAACTCTGATGTAAATCAAATTTTAGAACAGGAACACAGATTCCCAACTTCAACTCACTGTAATAATAATAATAATAATAATAATAATAATAATAATAATAATAAACATAATACTAGGGCTGGGGATATGGCAAAACATTTTGGAAATGGATTTTTTTTGTATGATTTTTTTAACAGGTCAACTTGAAAATGTAACTACAACATGAGTAACTTTTTTAGTAAATTAATTAATTTATATTTCAAGTGCACCACATATGAAGTTTTCAACATCACACTTTTTAAATATATTTGCAGAAAAGATGCATGATCTACAACCACATCTTTTACAAACTTGTCTTGTACAGTGCCCTCCATAAGTATTGGAACAGTAAAGACTATGGAGTCAAGAAATATATAGATAAGATTGAAAGATGAATATGATACAAAACTACAGAATGTCACTATTTATTATTGGGTGATTCAACACAAAGATGTTTTACCAGCTAAGAAGATCAGCACAGTTTCATCTCCCTATCTAATGTGAGCATAAGTATTGGAAGTATTGGAAGTTGCCTCACAGGTTTTTCAAAGTGTTCAGCTGTGTCCTTTTGCATTCATTCTTCAGATATTAAAAGCAGGGATTGTGTTTTATCAGTTATATACATTGCTTCTGCATTCTAAGTCTTGCATTCAGTGATGACACACACAAACCAGGATGAAGACGAGGAAGCCGACTCTGAAAGAAAAGCAAGCAATTTGGATGCAAAAAGAAAAGAGGAAGTCAGTTAAAACTACAGGAAAAACAAAGGGCATGGAGAAATCAAGAGTTTGGAAAAGTACCGGCGACATCAGCAACCAACAATGACCTGATCGGGTGAGAAAAACAACAGTAGTTGATGACAGACAAATCATCAAGCTTTGAAAATTAACCATAAATACATGTCTGTAAAATCACTAACGACCTCCAGAAAGCTGAGGTGATGCTCTGTCAATCTACAGTCTGCAGGAGAATTTGACACAGAATTACAGAAGCTACACAGCAAGATGCAAACATGATCAGCACCAAAAATAGAAAGCCAAGATTCTTTATAAATGTGAGCCAGTAGAGTTTTGGAACTGAGTTGATGGACCGATGAGACAAAGATTAACCTTTATCTAAGTGATCGGAAAGCTAAAGTGTGGAGAAAAAAAGGGAACTGCAAATGATCCTAAGCATACAACCTCATCTGTAAAGCCTGGTGGAGGTGGTGTCATAGTATGGGCATGCATGGCTGTCTCTAGAACAGGACCTCTTAAATTTAATGATGACTTTATGATGGCAGTAGCAGAATGAATTTGGAAGGGTACAAAATCATCTTGGCTACCAATATTCAAGAAAACTCATTAGAAAGCACTTCATATTGGATCAGGACAATGACCCCAAACAGCCTGCCAGTTCGGTCTTTATCAGGGCAAAGCAATGTCTTAGATTGCCCAAATCAATGTCCAGATTTAATTCCGATTGAACATTAATTTCAAACAGGAGACTAAAGACAGAAACTCCCCAAAACAAGCAACAGTTGGAACTGGCTGCATTAAAGGTTGGAGAAAAGCATTTCAAAGCATAAGACCAAGAGTCTGGTGATGTCTATGGGTTGCAGACTCACTGCTCTGATTGTATGCAAGGGATCGGCAACTAAATATTAGCTTTAAATCTTTTACATCTGCCTTAAATTAAATTCTTCCAATACTTATGCTCACATCAAAGAGTGGGATGAGCTCTAAAGGTGCTGTCCTTTTTATTTGGTAAAACATGTATGTGTCGAAAGATCTTATTTGCAAACGTCTTGACTCCACAGCAGAGAAAGCAATTTTGTCTTTACTGTACCAATACTTATGGAGGGCACTGTATATATTATATGTTCAAAAATAAAACAAGGAAAATGCTTTTTAAAAAAAAATCTAAATTCAAAATGGCTGAAGGTACAACACCGGTAGACTATTATTAACTGTATTGTTCTGTAATAACAACAAGCAGCTTTCAGTCTATAAACCATGATCCAACATGAAATATCAGACATACAGTAGTAGTTCTTCACAGGTTTTTTATTCGATTGCGCTGCTTTCCCATGTTTTTTTTTTGTTTTTTTTGGTGTAAACATGGTGTTGAATGTTGCATTTGCGTTTCTTTAAACAGCATTCTAAAAACACGGCGAAGTTAAAAGAAGATCAACTCCCAACTTCTTGCATGTTTTTCCTATTCCACTGCCTGCATCGCATCTTTGTCAGCACAAAAGCACATTCTGTGTGAATGGCGCCTAGCAATATATGGAGCTTATAATATGACAAAACTATGTCATATTTGTAATGTATAAATTAGAATTATTGACAAGTGGCATTTATCAAAACAGAATATTATGTGGCATTTAACAGTTCTGAATTAGTTTATTTATTTATTTTTTTGAGTTTTATAGACATGTATTTTAAAACTTTTTTATTATTATTATTATTATTTGATTGCAAATATCCAGTTTTTAAAGATAACTGCTTCAAGTTTTCAATATGAAGAGTAAATTCTAAACATCATGTTCAAAATTAGGGCTGGGCGATATATCGAATATTAGCGATAATATCGGAATAATTTTGACGACAATGTACAATTTGAATATATCGGGAATATCGAATATTTCAAATTCAAGCATACTTTCCCAAAAGAACGCGCCGAATGTCCAAAAAAGGAACCTGTAACTGCTAACTGCTCTATGCCCCTCTACTACGAGAGCTGTAATGATAGCGGTTGCCAGATAACAAGAGTTTAAATCTCCGAATCAGAGCTCCACTGTTACAAGGATACATTTTCTGCCCGGTGTTTGCTTATTTTAAGCAATCTGGCAACCATGCGCACGTGCTCACTCCTCATTGCGGAAGAGTCGCCGACGATAATCTGAAAACACTAACACTTTTTCACAAGCTGGAATTGAGCGATCTAATGAAAGCGTCGTTCAGCCGGTCTGTGTTCTGTCGTGAGATCTCAACTGTATTGTTTGCGTTTGTGATCGCAAAATAAATGCACTTACTCGACCGCTGATGTTTGAATAGAGAGACATAGGCTATGGCCATTTGGAATTACTATTGGGGAATTTCACTGATATGTTTACCAGTTTCCATAATATAGACAGAGAGAATGCAAAAGTCTTTGGTATTCATTTATATATATTTATATATAAGAAATAGCTATGTGCTTCAGCAACTAGCTCCCCATCTAAGAGGGTTTTTAGTATCAGTAGGAACATAGTTTCATGCCACAGAGCTTCTCTTAAAACCACAGACAGTTGACAGACTTGTGTTCTTAACTTAAAAACTTGTTAAAAAAATTAAAATAAAATACGTATCCCAGTTGCATAGTTTAAATTGTGAATTGCATGCACTAAAAAGATGACAGAATGCACTTTCTGTAACTGTTACTTAATTTGCACTGCTTCAGTTACATATAGGCCTACATGTATTCATTTAATAAAAAGCAGTAAGTGTTCTCTTGGTCTAGATTTTTTAACTGCTTAAATTAGCAGTTTAATCTAAATGTTTTTTGTTTTTTTTAATGGGCAAAAGAAAATCATGTTTTATTTTTTATTATTTAAATGCAAATGCAAACATATCGAGATATACATCGAATATCGTAAAAAAAATTGACAATATCGAGATATCATTTTTTTTGTGTATATCGCCCAGCCCTATTCAAAATTCTAAAATTCAATATGCAAAACTTCAGATCGTACAGAAAGTAGGTCAGAGGTAATTCACAGGGAAGATATAAGTCACTGAGAATTCTGGCCAATTAGTAGTTTTCTGGTGTTCAGATCTTACCTGATCTGAATCGCCCAGAGATAGCCTAAGTGGTTCTTAAACATATGATTTATGTTAACTTAGCGTTCAGCATGTGATATTTGTCAGTCGTCCACAACCTTTTTTGATCCAAGTTCCCCCTCCTCTCCAAATCAATACATACTTTGCAAAAATTTTGCTGCAGACAACTTAAAAGTACATAAACCTCAATTACACAGTAACTTTAACAAATAAGCACAAGTCAGCCTGCCATACCAAACAAAAACACGGAGATGTCAAAGTAATGCATACACGGATCCATGCAGAATAACTAAACACACCAAAATACAAATGAAAAATGAAACCATTCTGATTGTGTGAAGATTCAGTGATCGTATCAGTAATAATGTACACATGCACCTAGTGTATGACTCCTCTATGTCACTATAATAGTCTTTACTTCGACTAAGACTGTCATCCATCAAAACTTTACAAGAGCAACGTGACACTGGCTTGCTTTATATAAAACTAAGAGCTATAGTTTGCGTATTATTTGCTCACGCATCGGTCGGGTGTCTTAAGGCGCCATTCATTCTGTATTTCAAACAGCTCAATGAGAAATGGCTTTAGCTGCTCTGAAACAATTATGTATGATACTTACACTGTGTCTAGACTGGACGTGAGACGTGAGATGCATCATGACAAAAAACATTGAAATTCCCAACAGCAAACAGATTCTCCGTTCTATTTCTGATGTAGTCCAAGCTCTTTGCAACTGGCGCTTTGGCACTTCAAGCAGTCACATCCGTATAGACATGGTGTTGCGCCATGTTGCATCCAGCGTAGGAAATATCACTGATTATAATCAATGGGCTCTACTGTCTTTTTTTGCTTTTTCTCACATCCTGTGTAAACATAGTGGCATGCTAATCACTTTCAAACCGAATATACTTTAAAACAAACACCAGAGTCCACTTCGATAAATGTTTCACATGCTGAGAATGCTAAACTAACATATAGGTCTAAATATAAACCATAAATGTTTAAGAATCAATTAGGATAACTGTCGGTGGCGCAGTGTTGATATGAATAATTAATATATATATATATATATATATATATATATATATATAGATAGATAGATAGATAGATAGATAGATAGATAGATAGTACAGACCAAAAGTTTGGAGTTTTCTTTATTTTCATGACTATGAAAATTGTAGAGTCACACTGAAGGCATCAAGGGCTATTTGACCAAGAAGGAGAGTGATGGGGTGCTGCGCCAGATGACCTGGACCTGGACCTGAACCCAATCG
Organism: Carassius carassius; assembly: GCF_963082965.1. Classification (NCBI taxonomy): domain Eukaryota; kingdom Metazoa; phylum Chordata; class Actinopteri; order Cypriniformes; family Cyprinidae; genus Carassius; species Carassius carassius. Next base: position 23,384,503 of record NC_081759.1, on the reverse strand, counting down.
ATATGGTTTAGGGGTGAGCTATATATATGAAACACAAATAATACTAAATGAGGCTCAATCATCTATTAACAAACTGCAAAACACTAAAATAAATATCAAAGAAATAATACAGTTAAACCAGAAAGAAGCCTAATAAAAAAGTGAAATAGCCTACACCCTGTCAACAGGACGCGGGTGGTGTGGGACGTCAAAATACCATATACTACTGTATATACTAAATACTGTAGAACTAATATAGCTGTTGTCATGGGGACCGTCACAGCCCTACCTCTGGACAATTCGTGATCAGTTAGATCAACCTGATCTGAATGCCAAAAAACTACTAATTGGCCAAAATGCTTCGTTTTGACTTTTCAGAGATTATCTGCTCTTCCCTGCGGATTACCTCTGACCTACTTTCTGTATGATCTGAATTGTGTTGAATTTTAGAGTACTGAATTTGATGTTCCATATTTCCTCTTCATCTTAAACAAAAATATATATATATTATATTTGCTAGGGATGCACGATCATGATTTTTCATGGCCAATTCCGATACCGATTTTTTTTACAAACAAACTGGCCGATTCCGATACCGATTTCCGATTTTTTTTTTTATCTTTTAAGCAACAAACAAGAAAGAAGTATGCATAAACAAGATGTTTATTTGGTATTTAATAGGCCAAACTGGCTTTTGGTTATTGAAAACAATAACGGTAACCATCTGAAATTAACAGCAGTAACTGCACAGTAAGTAGCCTACATTCAATACAAACATAGATGGTACAGACATCAGTTTAGCTTTTTTTTTTAATTGGGTTGAAACTACATTGAACTGGATTTAAATTAAAAGATTAACTGTAACCATGTGAAATTAAATGCAACAACTGCATAGTTCTACAGTCCAAATAACACAATCAACACACATTCAATAAGATGTGTCTTAATCAGCATTCAGTATTTTAGTTTTTAAATTTGGTTATAAATTTAAAAAAAAACTGGTCTTTACCAGGGAGACTAAATAAAAGTATGCTATATAAATACATTATTCCAAAATGTTAAAATCAAATAATGTTGGTGCGAATAAAACAAAGATGCAAAGTGTTTCATTCATCCAATTAAAAAAAAAAAATTAGGGTAACGATTCACATCTATATTTTTTTACTTGAGCCAATGAAAAATAAAATGACTTATTGTCTCAAGTAAAAAAATATAGATGTGAATCATTACCCTAAAATTTTTTAATTGGATGAATGAAACTTTTTTTCAGTGTGCTACAGCAGGTGATTTTTAAATCAAATTAAGTCTATGTAATTTTAAGGTAAAATAAAAAAATAATCATCCTAATGCAGAACTGACGTTTACTTCTGGCTTTTCAAATGTGTATGCAAGTTCTAATTTACAAAAAAAAAAAAAACATTTCAGTTTTGTCACAGTTTAGTCCATTTCGTTTCTCATCCAACACGTGAGAAGTTGAGCTGAACATCTCTTCACGGTCTACTCGTGTTCAGGGCTCGTACCGGTACAGTATATGCTCGCGCAGCTTTAGTGCACGCAGAAAAGGGACTCTTATTTGTGCGCCAGTACACCAATGGCTGATCGCTTCCTGCTATCTGTGCCTCAGACATGAAGCTGATCGGCTGTCCGTGTCCTGCGCACAGATTTCGAAATACTTCCACACAAATGTCATAGCGAACAATTACAATGTAATCCGTGCACGCAAGTGCACTTCCAGAAAAATCGTCCAAAAATAGACCAAAAACCGATTTATGGCCGGTCAACCGGTTCATCCCTAAAATTTCCGGTCAAAGAATTCAGAACAACAAAATCTGTGTTTGAAAAGACATGTCTATAAAACTCTGCAATAAAAAAAAATCAGTTGTGTTACATTTCAAATATTCAATATTCATGCAAAAAATACAACAATACAAATTCAAATAGTCTTGTCATATTATAAGCTCCATAGTAATATGAGAGTGTCACATGTGAGCGGTTAACTGTACAATTTGTAAGATATTTGCAGTAAAATATCCAAAAACCACTAGGCTAGTGTTATATATTTTGTCCAGCTGATTACTAACAATATCTTTAATGTTTTCAACTACTTGTAAATCATGAGAAAATTCCCATTCTAAACAGTGACACGGGGCAGTGCAGTCGCCTGTCAATGACGTTAGTTACCCTTTGTTACTGCCTTTACTGACGTAGAAACCACATGACTACAGTTTCATGGACAAATGCGGAAGTAGTGTCTAGCGTCCAGCAAACCACTAGCTTGCTTCAAGAAGTTCCTTATTTACTACTTCTTGCATGGTTTATGGTGGACTGTGTTATTTATTAATGGAACATAATTACTGTTTACCATCTGCCGCTGGTTCTGTCGACAAGGACAGCTCCGGTAAACGTAAGCGTACGGGCCAACCAAACGACCCAAGAAGAGTTTGGGACAAGAGGAGAGAAAGAGCAAGGATCAATATCGGTGTTGCATTTTTAAGATGGAGAGAGCTTCGCAACAATCTTCAACTAGAAAGAGATGCAGATCTCGGTTATGTTTTACTCGACAGGTGAGTTGCTTGATTCGTATCTTTACAGAAAATGTATGCTATTATAACGATCAACAAGATTAGTATTATGGGCCATACACGCCAAATGCGGGGCATCGCGTCTCTAGACCCGCGCAAGGACGCGTCTGATCCATAGTCTGATCGCGTCTTTGCATTGACTTTGTATGTAACGTTAATCTACTCGCGCAAATCGTTGAACTCAAGTTTGCTATGTATTTGGTTGTAAACCTTCCATTACTCGGGTCTGATTCAATATAATAAAATTATGACATCAAACACAACATTTATAAAACTTTACCTCATGCGTTAAATCCATGATTTATCTTTCCGTCTGATTGATGGCCGTCAGCGGTTGGGTAGAAGACAGCAAATCCCATCATTCCATGCTCTTTCTTAGCGTCATCAAACCACGTGATTGTTATTATATAGGAAGTGTGCCCTCTAGTGGCAGGTCCTACAACCTGTACCTTTAATCACCTTCACCGTCATGCGGTTTGATCGTTCTTTTCTCTTTACTATTACCACTGGAATATTGTCAAAGTGTCTAATTCTAACGTTTGGTAATACCCTATAAAATACACGATGATACATACACACACACACACACATACACACATACATAAACCCAAGCAATACTCACAAGCACCTAGAACACTCTAGCAAGCTCTTGAGATTTTAACGGCCTTTGTCAAGTCAACAAGAAATGTTATCTTGGTGATATTTTTATAGTAACTTTAATGTGTCAAATAATTCTTTCTAAATAGATAGAAATCCAGCAAAGCACAGGGACAAATTTCTTATATTAACATAGTTCAATCTTAATTGAAGCTGCCATGACAATTATCATGACTTTACTCATTTATACTTCACAAACTTTGCCTGCTTCTGTATATTCATTTGACTTAATTTCCTTTCATTGCAGGTTGTGTCTTCAGGCTCCATGGTGTCAAATAATTTTGACAGGCAATGGTAAA